>NC_092281.1:28151873-28451873 GCF_036320965.1 Panulirus ornatus
ATCATCAAACCCCACCTGTGTTCACAGCTTGCACCTCATCAAACCCCACCTGTGTTCACAGCTTGCACCTCATCAAACCCCACCTGTGTTCACAGCTTGCAACTCATCAAACCCCACCTGTGTTCACAGCTTGCACCTCATCAAACCCCACCTGTGTTCACAGCTTGCACCTCATCAAACCCCACCTGTGTTCACAGCTTGCACCTCATCAAACCCCACCTGTGTTCACAGCTTGCACCTCATCAAACCCCACCTGTGTTCACAGCTTGCACCTCATCAAACCCCACCTGTGTTCACAGCTTGCACCTCATCAAACCCCACCTGTGTTCACAGCTTGCACCTCATCAAACCCCACCTGTGTTCACAGCTTGCACCTCATCAAACCCCACCTGTGTTCACAGCTTGCACCTCATCAAACCCCACCTGTGTTCACAGCTTGCACCTCATCAAACCCCACCTGTGTTCACAGCTTGCACCTCATCAAACCCCACCTGTGTTCACAGCTTGCACCTCATCAAACCCCACCTGTGTTCACAGCTTGCAACTCATCAAACCCACCTGTGTTCACAGCTTGCACCTCATCAAACCCCACCTGTGTTCACAGCTTGCACCTCACCAAACCCCAACCTGTGTTCACAGCTTGCACCTCATCAAACCCCACCTGTGTTCACAGCTTGCACCTCATCAAACCCCACCTGTGTTCACAGCTTGCAACTCATCAAACCCCACCTGTGTTCACAGCTTGCACCTCATCAAACCCCACCTGTGTTCACAGCTTGCACCTCATCAAACCCCACCTGTGTTCACAGCTTGCACCTCATCAAACCCACCTGTGTTCACAGCTTGCACCTCATCAAACCCCAACCTGTGTTCACAGCTTGCACCTCATCAAACCCCACCTGTGTTCACAGCTTGCACCTCATCAAACCCACCTGTGTTCACAGCTTGCAACTCATCAAACCCCACCTGTGTTCACAGCTTGCACATCATCAAACCCCACCTGTGTTCACAGCTTGCACCTCACCAAACCCCACCTGTGTTCACAGCTTGCACCTCATCAAACCCCACCTGTGTTCACAGCTTGCACCTCATCAAACCCCACCTGTGTTCACAGCTTGCACCTCATCAAACCCCACCTGTGTTCACAGCTTGCACCTCATCAAACCCACCTGTGTTCACAGCTTGCACCTCATCAAACCCCACCTGTGTTCACAGCTTGCACCTCATCAAACCCCACCTGTGTTCACAGCTTGCACCTCATCAAACCCCACCTGTGTTCACAGCTTGCAACTCACCAAACCCCACCTGTGTTCACAGCTTGCACCTCATCAAACCCCACCTGTGTTCACAGCTTGCACCTCATCAAACCCCACCTGTGTTCACAGCTTGCACCTCATCAAACCCCACCTGTGTTCACAGCTTGCACCTCATCAAACCCCAACCTGTGTTCACAGCTTGCACCTCACCAAACCCCACCTGTGTTCACAGCTTGCACCTTACCAAACCCCAACCTGTGTTCACAGCTTGCATCTCATCAAACCCCCACCTGTGTTCACGGCATGCACCTCATCAAACCCACCTGTGTTCACAGCTTGCACATCACCAAACCCCATCTGTGTTCACAGCTTGCAACTCATCAAATCACACCTGTGTTCACAGCTTGCACCTCACCAAATGACGTGACCTTTGATCCGATCCTTGAAGGTCAAGTCCAACGCCAGGTCATCATACTTAAGGGCCGCTTCGTCGTGCTGAGGGTCTTGAGAAGGTAGTATGAAGGACGCGAGTGCACGGTGACCCCACGTTCAGCAGTACCACGTCTGGTGCTACTCGTGTGGAAGCCTCGAGCAGCTCATGGGGAGGTAAGGCTCTAGTATTTCCAGTCCAGTATTGGACTGCCACGGAAATCTGCATGGGAATCTGCCACCGTGGGAGGCGATCGATCGCTGGTGCAGCAGGTGAGACCAGGGCTGTGGGAGGAAGGTCTTCCTCCCCCCCACTGCTCCAGCAGCCTTCCATCTGACACTGCAGTATGGGGACTCCTCCTCCTTCTGTTGCTCCTCCCTAACTGCCACTACCTTGTGTTCTTCCAAGGTACCCCAACCGTGGCACTGTGATACACTGAGGACAACTGTAGCAGGTGTTCTCTCTCTCGCCATGACCTACATGTCTTTCCCTGCGAGTCTCTGCCAGGATTGTTTAATTCGTTAGGACCCGGTGGTATGTTGCTGTTTGAGTTCCTTCTGTATTCCTCTTGTCTCCTTCCCATTCATCTCTATTGGTTCTCTTTTTTCCTCAAGTCCAGCAGACGTTCTCACATATACCATTCTCCTTCCCTGTGTCGCACCTGACGCACAACATCACCCCAGCATTAAGTGGTTTGTACACTGTTCCCCGGGTGCCCAGGGCACGGTCGAGGGAGTTCAAAGTCGCGTGCTTCCGTTCCAGAGGGCGTGGCCGTGCCAGAAAGCGCGCGCTAGTGCCGCAGGTCAGCTGGCCTCAGTGTCTTACTGGTCACTCTCTCCTGCTCAGCGTCATGGCCGTGCGAGTCGGAAGACACATGGGCCGGGCTCTCTGAAGACAAGAACAATCCTGTCATATCCGTGCCTGGCTTCAGGGGGTCCCTGTCCGGGGTAAGGCCAGGCTAACCTAAAGAACAACAGGTGTGACGCTCAGCCGTGACCCACCGACGCGTCGCCTCGCGTGGCCTGCAGCGCGGCACCCTTCCATGGTCACTGCACATACTCACTCGCCACTTCTTGTGTTGCGTGAACTATGAATTTGACACCGGCTTATGTTCGCTCAGGTTCAAAAAAAGAAAAAAAAAGATGAAAGCGGGAAAAAATCAAAGCAATATCTTGTGTTGTCATAAACAGGTTCTACTTATGCGAGTGCACGTCTTCCCCAGGCCGTTGCTTTGAGTTTATCGGCGTCTTGCTGACCGATCCATTCTCAAGGCCTTATCAGAGTCACCGTAACATGCACCTTTGCTGGCTAACAACCACAGTGGACAACGACGCGTTAAACGATCGTCAGAGACTGCGACGAGCGTTGGGAAGTCACGGGGGGAGGGGAGGGACACTCCATAAATTTGGCCTCGTAAATGTATCAATATAGTTCTGGTTTCTTAATAATTTGTGTACGATCGTACTTCCGTAAGTTACCGAGTTCGTAGTGGCGGCTGACTATAAAACACTAGCGTTCAGTATTCAGTACGGTGTGGTGCCTGAACGACTGAGCTGTGAAGCATTACACATGAACGAGGAGGAGGAGGAGGAGTGGTGAGGGCGCAGCCTCGCCTGCACACATGTCGCAAGTTGACCAGTGGTTTGGTTTGTGATGGAACGTCATCCCAGACCCAGGAAGGCGCTCCGGAACCTTTTCTATTTTCTTTTTCTTTTTTCATTTATATAAAAGAAAATTTCAGAGTTTTTCTAAAACGGATTTTTTTCTTAGTTGAGACGACATGGATCATTAAATGCCTTGATCAAGGTCATCGCATTAACAATATATATATATATATATATATATATATATATATATATATATATATATATATATATATATATATATATATATGTCTAAGCCAGGTACCCATTACATCGACCAACCTCTTGGGAATGATGAACAGCTGGGTTGAATGTGGACAGACTGGCGCAACCAGGATTCGAACCTACCACCACGACGCCAGGCGGCCCGTGAATGCGTGACAGCCAGCATCGCTAACCTCCACGCTATGGAGATCCATTGTTGAAATATATCTATATCAGAAAGATCTTATTTTCAACTTACAATGCTAAAGAACGTTTCAATTACATAAAATGAGGGATGATCTCTTTTTCTAATCATGTGCACGTATATACCTCATAATATTTCTAACACCTTTTCATCTTCGCCCTCGATTAATCTACTTAACCCCTACAGGCAACACAATTATGAGTGCGAGACAGCTGCCGGCCCAAGTGTGATCGAGACGCCGCAGATGCAGCAGTCATGCCGCCACAAGTGTAGCGGGGAATCTGCAGGTGTAGCGGTCACGCCGCTAGAGTAGCAGGGACTGTGAAGGCCTAACGAGGACGGCGCAGGTGTAACAGAGATTATGCAGGTGCATAAGAGACGCCACAGGTGTAGCAGAATCAGGAAGGTGCAGAGAAACTGGCGGGTAACACATGCAACAGGTGTGACGCTAACCTTGTCCCTAGCGGGAGCCAGATGCGTCGTTACGGGATCAAGATGTGCACAGTGTCTCATTAAACCCGCTTCTGAATGGTCACAAAGGACTGCTCACCAACCCACTATAGCGAGGGTACATTTTTACGATGCTCCTCAAAAGAAAGAGAAAAAAATGAAATCAGAAAACAGATATACCAGACCTAACGAAGGAACGGAATGATTACGACGCATGGCGAGACTGACGTAAGTTATGCGACGGCTTTTACATAACGAAGCCTCTAAGGCATTCTGGGAATCCTTCAAGTGATGTATGGGCGGGTGGGCGGGCGGGCGGGCGGGCGTGGAGCCAAGCGTACCGTGGGCGCAATGTTTCTTCTTCCAGTATGAGCGAGGAGGGACCCCGGGAAGGACGCTGCGACCTCTGACCACTGTTGGTTGGGGTGTGGGAGAGCAACGTTGACCATATGATGAGATGTTTCCCAGTGGGGCTGAATCCTCGAGAGATCTGAAGTAATCTATGTTTCAAAGAAGATGAGTATGAAATGAATGCCGGGCCTAACCTGGGGTGAGGGCATCACATTAAACAGAGTCTTTGGTGTCTCGTCTGATAACTACATAGATGGTTGTATGTGCGTTCAGAGAGAGAGAGAGAGAGAGAGAGAGAGAGAGAGAGAGAGAGAGAGAGAGAGAGAGAGAGGAGGGACTATGATCGACAATAACTTGCACATCGAGGTCGCAGACAGGCGCAAGTGAGCGTGAGGCAGTAGGTGTGTGAGGGTGGAGTGATTAGGTGGTAGAATTTCACCTGAGTATCCCCCCCCCCCCCCCACACACACACACACACACACACACACACCATGACGTGCACCAAGCATTACAGTAAGAGCCCCATGTATTTACTACATAGACATAAACATCATAAATTAGATCAGCGTATATATATATATATATATATATATATATATATATATATATATATATATATATATATATATATATTTTTTTTTTTCATACTATTCGCCATTTCCCTCGTTAGCGAGGTAGCGTTAAGAACAGAAGACTGAGCCTTTGAGGGAATATCCTCACTTGGCTCCCTTCTCTGTTCCTTCTTTTGGAAAATTAAAAAACGAGAGGGGAGGATTTCCAGCCCCCCGCTCCCATATACACATATACACATATATACATACATACATACATATATACCAGGAGAGACTGAGTACAGAATGGAAAAAGGTGAGAACAATGGAAGTAAGGGGAGTGGGGGAGGAATGGGATGTATTTCGGGAATCAGTGATGGATTGCGCAAAAGATGCTTGTGGCATGAGAAGAGTGGGAGGTGGGTTGATTAGAAAGGGTAGTGAGTGGTGGGATGAAGAAGTAAGATTATTAGTGAAACAGAAGAGAGAGGCATTTGGACGATTTTTGCAGGGAAAAAATGCAATTGAGTGGGAGATGTATAAAAGAAAGAGACAGGAGGTCAAGAGAAAGGTGCAAGAGGTGAAAAAGAGGGCAAATGAGAGTTGGGGTGAGGGAGTATCATTAAATTTTAGGGAGAATAAAAAGATGTTCTGGAAGGAGGTAAATAAAGTGCGTAAGACAAGGGAGCAAATGGGGACTTCAGTGAAGGGCGCAAATGGGGAGGTGATAACAAGTAGTGGTGATGTGAGAAGGAGATGGAGTGAGTATTTTGAAGGTTTGTTGAATGTGTTTGATGATAGAGTGGCAGATATAGGATGTTTTGGTCGAGGTGGTGTGCAAAGTGAGAGGGTTAGGGAATGTGATTTGGTAAAAAGAGAAGAGGTAGTAAAAGCTTTGCAGAAAATGAAAGCCAGCAAGGCAGCAGGTTTGGATGGTACTGCAGTGGAATTTATCAAAAAAGGGGGCGACTGCACCGTTGACTGGTTGGTAAGGCCACCCAATGCATGCACGACTCATATATATATGGTGTGGGAGGTGTGAGAGGCAAGTTGTTAGAAGCAGTGAGAAGTTTTTATCGAGGATGTAAGGCATGTGTACGTGTAGGAAGAGAGAAAAGTGATTGGTTCTCAGTGAATGTAGGTTTGCGGCAGGGGTGTGTGATGTCTCCATGGTTGTTTAATTTGTTTATGGATGGGGTTGTTAGGGAGGTGAATGCAAGAGTTTTGGAAAGAGGGGCAAGTATGCAGTCTGTTGTGGATGAGAGAGCTTGGGAAGTGAGTCAGTTGTTGTTCGCTGATGATACAGCGCTGGTGGCTGATTCATGTGAGAAACTGCAGAAGCTGGTGACTGAGTTTGGTAAAGTGTGTGAAAGTAGAAAGTTAAGAGTAAATGTGAATAAGAGCAAGGTTATTAGGTACAGTAGGGTTGAGGGTCAAGTCAGTTGGGAGGTAAGTTTGAATGGAGAAAAACTGGAGGAAGTAAAGTGTTTTAGATATCTGGGAGTGGATCTGGCAGCGAATGGAACCAAGGAAGCGGAAGTGAATCATAGGGTGGGGGGAGGGGGTGAAAATTCTGGGAGCCTTGAAGAATGTTTGGAAGTCGAGAACATTATCTCGGAAAGCAAAAATGGGTATGTTTGAAGGAATAGTGGTTCCAAGAGTGTTGTATGGTTGCGAGGCGTGGACCATGGATAGAGTTGTGCGGAGGAGGGTGGATGTGCTGGAAATGAGATGTTTGAGGACAATATGTGGTGTGAGGTGGTTTGATCGAGTAAGTAATAATAGGGTAAGAGAGATGTGTGGAAATAAAAAGAGTGTGGTTGAGAGAGCAGAAGAGGGTGTTTTGAAATGGTTTGGTCACATGGAGAGAATGAGTGGGGAAAGATTGACCAAGAGGATATATGTGTCAGAGGTGGAGGGAACGAGGAGAAGTGGGAGACCAAACTGGAGTTGGAAAGATGGAGTGAAAAAGATTTTGAGTGATCGGGGCCTCAACATGCAGGAGGGTGAAAGGCGTGCAAGGAATAGAGTGAATTGGAACTATGTGGTATACCGGGGTCGACGTGCTGTCAATGGATTGAACCAGGGCATGTGAAGCGTCTGGGGTAAACCATGCAAAGTGTGTGGGGCCTGGATGTGGAAAGGGAGCTGTGGTTTCGGTGCATTATTACATGATAGCTAGAGACTGAGTGTGAACGAATGGGGCCTTTGGTGTTTTTCCTAGCGCTACCTCGCACACATGAGGGGGGGGGGTTGTTATTCCATGTGTGGCGAGGTGGCGATGGGAACAAATAAAGGCAGACAGTATGAATTATGTACATGTGTATATATGAATATGTCTGTGTGTGTACATATATGTGTACAATGAGATGTATAGGTATGTATATTGTGCGTGTGTGGACATGTATGTATACACATACACATGTATGTATATACATGTGTATGTGGGCGGGTTGGGCCATTCTTTCGTCTGTTTCCTTGCGCTACCTCGCTAACGCGGGAGACAGCAACAAAGCAAAAATAAATGAATATATAAATAAATAAATAAATAAATATATATATATATATATATATATATATATATATATATATATATATATATATATATATATATATATATATATATATATATATATATCCCATATAAAAGAAAAAGACAGGTCAAGAGAAAGGTGCAAGATGTGAAAAAGAGGGCAAATGAGAGTTGGGGTGAGAGAGTATCATTAAATTTTAGGGAGGATAAAAAGATGTTCTGGAAGGAGGTAAACAAAGTGCGTAAGACAAGGGAGCAAATGGGAACTTCAGTGAAGGGCGCAATGGGGAGGTGATAACAAGTAGTGGTGATGTGAGAAGGAGATGGAGTGAGTATTTTGAAGGTTTGTTGAATGTGTATGATGATAGAGTGGCAGATATAGGGTGTTTTAGTCGAGGTGGTGTGCAAAGTGAGAGGGTTAGGGGAAATGATTTGGTAAACAGAGAAGAGGTAGTAAAAGCTTTGCGGAAGATGAAAGCTGGCAAGGCAGCAGGTTTGGATGGTATTGCAGTGGAATTTTTTAAAAAAGGGGGTGCCTGTATTATTGACTGGTTGGTAAGGTTATTCAATGTATGTATGACTCATGGTGAGGTGCCTGAGGATTGGCGGAATGCGTGCCTAGTGCCATTGTACAAAGGCAAAGGGGATAAGAGTGAGTGCTCAAATTACAGAGGTATAAGTTTGTTGAGTATTCCTGGTAAATTATATGGGAGGGTATTGATTGAGAGGGTGAAGGCATGTACAGAGCATCAGATTGGGGAAGAGCAGTGTGGTTTCAGAAGTGGTAGAGGATGTGTGGATCAGGTGTTTGCTTTGAAGAATGTATGTGAGAAATACTTAGAAAAGAAAATGGATTTGTATGTAGCATTTATGGATCTGGAGAAGGCATATGATAGAGTTGATAGAGATGCTCTGTGGAAGGTATCAAGAATATATGGTGTGGGAGGCAAGTTGTTAGAAGCAGTGAAAAGTTTTTATCGAGGATGTAAGGCATGTGTACGTGTAGGAAGAGAGGAGTGATTGGTTCTCAGTGAATGTAGGTTTGCGGCAGGGGTGTGTGATGTCTCCATGGTTGTTTAATTTGTTTATGGATGGGGTTGTTAGGGAGGTGAATGCAAGAGTTTTGGAAAGAGGGGCAAGTATGAAGTCTGTTGGGGATGAGAGAGCTTGGGAAGTGAGTCAGTTGTTGTTCGCTGATGATACAGCGCTGGTGGCTGATTCATGTGAGAAACTGCAGAAGCTGGTGACTGAGTTTGGTAAAGTGTGTGAAAGAAGAAAGTTAAGAGTAAATGTGAATAAGAGCAAGGTAATTAGGTACAGTAGGGTAGAGGGTCAAGTCAATTGGGAGGTAAGTTTGAATGGAGAAAAACTGGAGGAAGTAAAGTGTTTTAGATATCTGGGAGTGGATCTGGCAGCGGATGGAACCATGGAAGTGGAAGTGGATCATAGGGTGGGGGAGGGGGCGAAAATCCTGGGAGCCTTGAAGAATGTGTGGAAGTCGAGAACATTATCTCGGAAAGCAAAAATGGGTATGTTTGAAGGAATAGTGGTTCCAACAATGTTGTATGGTTGCGAGGCGTGGGCTATGGATAGAGTTGTGCGCAGGAGGATGGATGTGCTGGAAATGAGATGTTTGGGGACAATGTGTGGTGTGAGGTGGTTTGATCGAGTAAGTAACGTAAGGGTAAGAGAGATGTGTGGAAATGAGAGGAGCGTGGTTGAGAGAGCGGAGGGGGGTGTTTTGAAATGGTTTGGGCACATGGAGAGAATGAGTGAGGAAAGATTGACCAAGAGGATATATGTGTCGGAGGTGGAGGGAACGAGGAGAAGTAGGAGACCAAATTGGAGGTGGAAAGATGGAGTGAAAAAGATTTTGTGTGATCGGGGCCTGAACATGCAGGAGGGTGAAAGGAAGGCAAGGAATAGAGTGAATTGGATCGATGTGGTATACCGGGGTTGACGTGCTGTCAGTGGATTGAATCAGGGCATGTGAAGCGTCTTGGGTAAACCATGGAAAGCTGTGTAGGTATGTATATTTGCGTGTGTGGACGTATGTATATACATGTGTATGGGGGTGGGTTGGGCCATTTCTTTCGTCTGTTTCCTTGCGCTACCTCGCAAACGCGGGAGACAGCGACAAAGCCAAAAAAAAAAAAAAAAAAAAAAAATATATATATATATATATATATATATATATATATATATATATATATATATATATATATATATATATATATATATTTCATACTATTAGCCATTTCCCGCATTAGAGACGTAGCGTTAAGAACAGAGGACTGGGCCTTTGAGGGAATATCCTCACCTGGCCCCCTTCTCTTTTCCCTCTTCTGGAAAATAAAAAAAAAAAAAAAAAAATGAGAGGGGAGGATTTCCAGCCCCCCGCTCCCTTCCCTTTTAGTCGCCTTCTACGACACGCAGGGAATACGTGGGAAGTATTCTTTCTCCCCTATCCCCAGGGATAATATATATACATATATATATATATATATATATATATATATATATATATATATATATATATATATATATGATTCTAAATGTGTGTGGATGTAACCAAGATGAGAAAAAAGGAGAGATAGGTAGTATGTTTGAGGAAAGCAACCTGAATGTTTTGGGTCTGAGTGAAAAGAAGCTCAAGGGTAAAGGAGAAGAGTGGTTTGGTAATGTCTTGGGAGTGAAGTCAGTGGTTAGTGAAAGGACGAGAGTAAGGGATGAAGTAGCACTACTCCTGAAACAGGAGTTGTGGGAGCATGTGATAGAGTGTAAAGAAAGTAAATTCTAGATTGATATGAGTAAAACTGAAAGTGGATGGAGAGAGATGGGTGATTATTGGTGCATATGCACCTGGGCATGAGAAGAAAGATCATGAGAGGCAAGCGTTTTGGGAGCAGCTGAGTGTTTTAATAGCTTTGATGCACGAGACCGGGTTATAGTGATGGGTGATTTGAATGCAAAGTTGAGTAATATGGCAGTTGAGGGAATAATTGGTGTACATGGGGTGTTTAGTGTTGTAAATGGAAATGGTGAAGAGCTTGTAGATTTATGTGCTGAAAAAGAACTGGTGATTGGGAATAACTGGTTTAAAAAGAGAGATATACATAAGTATACGTACGTAAGTAGGAGAGTTGGCCAGAGAGCCTTACTGGATTACGTGTTAATTGATAGGCGTGCGAAAGAGAGACTTTTGGATGTTAATGTGCTGAGAGGTGCAACTGGAGGGATGGATGTCTGATCATTATCTTGTGGAGGCGAAGATGAAGATTTGTAGAAATTTCAGAAAAGAAGAGAGAATGTTGGGGTGAAGAGAGTGGTGAGAGTAAGTGAGTTTGGGAAGGAGACTTGTATGAGGAAGTACCAGGAGAGACTGAGTACAGAATGGAAGAAGGTGAGAACAAAGGACGTAAGGGATGTGAGGCAGGAATAGGATGTATTTAGGGAAGCAGTGATGGCTTGTGCAAGAGATGCTTGTAGCATGAGAAGCTTGGGAGGTGGGCAGATTAGAAAGGGTAGTGAGTGGTGGGATGAAGAAGTAAGATTATTAGTGAAAGAGAAGAGAGAGGGATTTGGACGATTTTTGAAGGGAAATAATGCAAATGACTGGGAGATGTATAAAAGAAAGAGACAGGAGGTCAAGAGAAAGGTGCAAGAGCTGAAAAAGATGCCAAATGAGAGTTGGGGTGAGAGAGTATCATTAGAATTTTGGGAGAATAAAAAGATGTTTTGGAAGGAGGTAAGTTAAGTGCGTAAGACAAGGGAAGAAATGGGAACATCAGTGAAGGGGGCTAATGGGAGGTGATGACAAGTAGTGCTGATGTGAGAAGGAGATAAAAGGAGTATTTTGAAGGTCTGTTGAATGTGTTTGATGATAGAGTAGCAGATATAGGGTGTTTTGGTCGAGGTGGTGTGCAAAGTGAGAGGGTTAGGGAGAATGATTTGGTAAACAAAGAAGAGGTAGTAAAAGCTTTGCGGAAGATGAAAGCCGGCAAGGCAGCGGGTATGGATGACTGGTTGGTAAGGTTATCTAATGTATGTATGACTCATGGTGAGGTGCCTCAGGACTGGCGGAATGCTTGCATAGTGCCACTGTACAAAGACAAAGGGGATAAGAGTGAGTGCTCAAATTACAGAGGTAATAGTTTGTTGAGTATTCTTGGAAAATTATATGGGAGGGTATTGAGTGAGAGGGTGAAGGCATGTACAGAGCATCAGAGTGGGGAAGAGCAGTGTGGTTTTATGAAGTGTTAGAGGATGTGTGGATCAGGTGTTTGCTTTGAAGAATGTGTGTGTGAGAATTACTTAGAAAAGCAAATGGATTTGTATGTAGCATTTATGGATCTGGAGAAGGCATATGATAGAGGTGATAGAGATGCTCTGTGGAAGGTATTAAGGATATATGGTGTGGGAGGTAAGTTGTTAGAAGCAGTGAAAAGTTTTTATCGAGGATGTAAGGCATGTGTACGTGTAGGAAGAGAGGAAAGTGATTGGTTCTCAGTGAATATTGATTTGCTGCAAGGGTGCGTGATGTCTCCATGGTTGTTTAATTTGTTTATGGATGAGGTTGTTAGGGAGGTGAATGCAAAAGTCTTGGAAAGAGGGGCAAGTATGCAGTCTGTTTTGGATGAAAGAGCTTGGGAAGTGAGTCAGTTGTTGTTCGCTGATGATACAGCACTGGTGGCTGATTCGGGTGAGAAACTGCAGAAGCTGGTGACTGAGTTAGGTAAAGTTTGTGAAAGAAGAAAGCTGAAGTAAATGTGAATAAGAGCATGGTTATTAGGTACAGTAGGGTTGAGGGACAAGTCAATTGTGAGGAAAAGTTTGAATGGAGAGAAACTGGAGGAAGTGAAGTGTTTTAGATATCTGGGAGTGGATTTGGCCGCGGATGGAACCATAAAAGTGAAGTGAATCATAGGGTGGGGGAGGGGGGCGAAAGTTCTCGGAGCATTGAAAAATGTGTGGAAGTCAAAAACGTTATCTTGGAAAGCAAAAATGGGTATGTATGAAGGAATAGTGCTTCCAACAATGTTATATTGTTGCGAGGCGTGGGCTATAGATAGAGTTGTGCGCAGGAGGGTGGATGTGCTGGAAATGAGATGTTTGAGGACAATATGTGGTGTGAGGTGGTTTGATCGAGTAAGTAATGAAAGGGTAAGAGAGATTGACAAAGAGGATATATGTGTCAGAAGTGGAGGGAACGAGGAGAAGTGGGAGACCAAATTGGAGGTGGAAAGATGAAGTGAAAAAGACTTTGAGTGATCGGGGCCTGAACATGCAGAAGGGTGAAAGGCGTGCAAGGAATAGAATGAAATGGAACGATGTGGTATACCGGGGTCGACGTGCTGTCAATGGATTGAACCAGGGCATGTGAAGCGTCTGGGGTAAACCATGGAAAGTTCTGTGGGGCCTGGATGTGGAAAGGGAGCTGTGGTTTCGGTGCATTATACATGACAGCTAGAGACTGAGTGTGAACGAATGTGGCCTTTGTTGCCTTTTCCTAGCGCTACCTCGTGCTCATGCGGGGGAGGGGGTTTTCATTTCATGTGTGGTGGGGTGGCGACGGGAATGAATAATGGCACACAGTATGAATTATGTACATGTGTATATATGTACTAGTCTCTGTGTGTATATAGATATGTATACATTGAGATGCATAGGTATGTATATGTGCAAGTGTGGACGTGTATGTATATACATGTGTATGTGGGTGGGTTGGGTCATTGTTTCGTCTGTTTCCTCGCGCTACCTCGCTAACGCGGGATACAGCGATAAAGCGTAATAAATAATACATACATACATACATACATACACACACACACACACACATATATATATATATATATATATATATATATATATATATATATATATATATATATATATATATATATATATCATTATTATTATTTTTATTATACTTTGTCGCTGTCTCCCGCGTTTGCGAGGTAGCGCAAGGAAACAGACGAAAGAAATGGCCCCCCCCCCCATACACATGTATATACATACGTCCACACACGCAAATATACATACCTACACAGCTTCCATGGTTTACCCCAGACGCTTCACATGCCTTGATTCAATCCACTGACAGCACGTCAACCCCGGTATACCCCGGTATATTTTTTTTTTTTTCTTTGTCGCTGTCTCCCGCGTTTGCGAGGTAGCGCAAGGAAACAGACGAAAGAAATGGCCCAACCCACCCCCATACACATGTATATACATACGTCCACACACGCAAATATACATACCTACACAGCTTTCCATGTTTAACCCCATACGCTTCACATGCCTTGATTCAATCCACTGACAGCACGTCAACCCCGGTATACCACATCGCTCCAATTCACTCTATTCCTTGCCCTCCTTTCACCCTCCTGCATGTTCAGGCCCCGATCACACAAAATCTTTTTCACTCCATCTTTCCACCTCCAATTTGGTCTCCCTCTTCTCCTCGTTCCCTCCACCTCCGACACATATATCCTCTTGGTCAATCTTTCCTCACTCATTCTCTCCATGTGCCCAAACCATTTCAAAACACCCTCTTCTGCTCTCTCAACCACGCTCTTTTTATTTCCACACATCTCTCTTACCCTTACGTTACTTACTCGATCAGACCACCTCACACCACACATTGTCCTCAAACATCTCATTTTCAGCACATCCATCCTCCTGCGCACAACTCTATCCATAGCCCACATCTCGCAACCATACAACATTGTTGGAACCACTATTCCTTCAAACATACCCATTTTTGCTTTCCGAGATAATGTTCTCGACTTCCACACATTCTTCAAGGCTCCCAGAATTTTCGCCCCCTCCCCCACCCTATGATCCACTTCCGCTTCCATGGTTCCATCCGCTGCCAGATCCACTCCCAGATATCTAAAACACTTCACTTCCTCCAGTTTTTCTCCATTCAAACTCACCTCCCAATTGACTTGACCCTCAACCCTACTGTACCTAATTACCTTGCTCTTATTCACATTTACTCTTAACTTTCTTCTTTCACACACTTTACCAAACTCAGTCACCAGCTTCTGCAGTTTCTCACATGAATCAGCCACCAGCGCTGTATCATCAGCGAACAACAACTGACTCACTTCCCAAGCTCTCTCATCCCCAACAGACTTCATACTTGCCCCTCTTTCCAAAACTCTTGCATTCACCTCCCTAACAACCCCATCCATAAACAAATTAAACAACCATGGAGACATCACACACCCCTGCCGCAAACCTACATTCACTGAGAACCAATCACTTTCCTCTCTTCCTACACGTACACATGCCTTACATCCTCGATAAAAACTTTTCACTGCTTCTAACAACTTGCCTCCCACACCATATATTCTTAATACCTTCCACAGAGCATCTCTATCAACTCTATCATATGCCTTCTCCAGATCCATAAATGCTACATACAAATCCATTTGCTTTTCTAAGTATTTCTCACATACATTCTTCAAAGCAAACACCTGATCCACACATCCTCTACCACTTCTGAAACCACACTGCTCTTCCCCAATCTGATGCTCTGTACATGCCTTCACCCTCTCAATCAATACCCTCCCATATAATTTACCAGGAATACTCAACAAACTTATACCTCTGTAATTTGAGCACTCACTCTTATCCCCTTTGCCTTTGTACAATGGCACTAGGCACGCATTCCGCCAATCCTCAGGCACCTCACCATGAGTCATACATACATTAAATAACCTTACCAACTAGTCAACAATACAGTCACCCCCTTTTTTAATAAATTCCACTGCAATACCATCCAAACCTGCTGCCTTGCCGGCTTTCATCTTCCGCAAAGCTTTTACTACCTCTTCTCTGTTTACATGGGGAGGTTACACAGGCAGGCTGAGGGCCTCATGCATTCAATATACAAGACACAGACTGGGATTCAGAGCCGGGAGCCGAGCAGGCGCATCTGGTGCCTGCCTACGGGAGGGGCTGCGTGGGAGGGGCCACCAGGGGTAGTCCGGAAATATTCTTACGATGAAGATCTGAGCAAGTCATCACCCGAGAGGTCCGGTAAACTTATCAGGCAAGAATATTCCAAAATAAATTCGTAATGATGTGCCGTGTTGCAACCATTTGATAATAAAAAGGAAATGTATATATATATATATATATATATATATATATATATATATATATATATATATATATATATATATATATATATATATATACACACACACACGTTATTATACTTTGTCGCTGTCTCCCGCGTTAGCAAGGTAGCGCAAGGAGTCAGACGAAAGAATGGCCCAACCCATCCACATACAGATGTATATACATACACGCCCACACAAGCACATACACATACCTATACATCTCAACGTATACATACATATACATACACAGACATATACATATACACATGTACATATTCATACTTCCTGCATTCATCCACTCTTGTTGCCTCCCTGCCACACATGAAATGGGACCTCCTCCCCCCGCACGCGCGCGAGGTAGCGCTACTAAAAGACAAAAAAGGCCACATTCGTTCACACTCAGACTCTAGCTGTCATGTATAATGCACTGAAACCACAGCTCCCTTTCCACATCCAGGCCCCACAAAACTTTCCATGGTTTACCACAGCCGCTTCACATGCCCTGGTTCAATCCATTGACAGCACGTCGACCCCGGTATACCACATCGTTCCAATTCACTCTTTTCCTTGCACCCCTTTCACCCTCCTGTAGGTTTAGGCCCCGATCGCTCAAAATCTTTTTCACTCCATCCTTCCAACTCCAATTTGGTCTCCCACTTCTCATTCCCCGCACCTCGAACACATATATCCTCTTTGTCAATCTTTCGTCACTCATTCTCTCCACGTGACCAAACCATTTCAATACACCCTCTTCTGCTCTCTCAACCACACTCTTTTTATTACCTCATATCTCTCTTATCCTTTCATTACTTACTCGATCAAACCACCTCACACCACACATTGCCCTCAAACATCTCATTTCCAACACATCCACACTCTTTCGCATAATCCTATCTATAGCCCACGCCTCGCAATCGTATAACATTGTTGGAACCACTATTCCTTCAAACATACCCATTTCTGCTCTCCGAGATAACGTTCTCACCATCCAAACATTCTTCAACGCTCCCAGAACATTCGCCTCCTCCACCACCCTGTGACTCACTTCCGCTTCCATGGTTCCATCCGCTGCCAAATCCACTCCCAGATATCTAATACACTTCATTTCCTCCAGTTGGGAAGTGAGCCAATTGTTGTTCGCTGATGATACAGCGCTGGTGGCTGATTCGGGTGAAAACTGCAGAAGCTTGTGACAGAGTTTGGTAAAGTGTGTGAAAGAAGAAAGCTGAGAGTAAATGTGAATAAGAGCAAGGTTATTAGGTACAGTAGGGTTGACGGACAAGTCAAGTGGGAGATAAGTTTGAATGGAGAAAAACTGGAGGAAGTGAAGTGTTTTAGATATCTGGGAGTGGATCTGGCAGCGGATGGAACCATGGAAGCGGAAGTGAGTCAAAAGGGTGGGGGAGGGGGGCGAAAGTTCTGGGAGCGTTGAAGAATGTGTGGAAGGCGAGAACATTATCTCGGAAAGCAAAAATGGGTATGTTTGAAGGAAAAGTGGTTCCAACAATGCTATATGGTTGCGAGGCGTGGGCTATAGATAGGGTTGTGCGCAGGAGGGTGAATGTGTTAGAAATGAAATGTTTGAGGACAATATGTGGTGCGAGGTGGTTTGATCGAGTAAGTAATGAAAGGGTAAGAGAGATGTGTGGCAATAAAAAGAGTGTGGTTGAGAGAGAAGAGGGTGTATTGAAATGCTTTGGTCACATGGAGAGAATGAGTGAGGAAAGAGTGACAAAGAGGATGTATGTGTCAGAGGTGGAGGGAACGAGAAGTGGGAGACCAAATTGGAGGTGGAAAGATGGAGTGAAAAAGATTTTGAGCGATCGGGGCCTGAACATGCAGGAGGGTGAAAGGCGTGCAAGAATAGAGCGCATTGGAATGATGTGGTATACCGAGGTCGAAGTGCTGTCAATGGGTTGAAGCAGGGCATGTTAAGCGTCAGGGGTAAACCATGTAAAGTTTTGTGGGGCCTGGAAGTGGAAAGGGAGCTGTGGTTTCGGTCCATTATACATGACAGCTAGAGACAGAGTGTGAACGGAAGTGGCCTTTGTTGTCTTTTCCTAGCGCTACCTCGCGCGCGTGCGGGGGGAAGGGGGGTGTCATTTCATGTGTGGCGGGCTGGCGACGGGAATGAATAAATGCAGCAAGTATGAATTATGTACATGTGCATATATGTACATGTCTGTGTATGTACAGATATGTATACGTTGAAATGTATAGGCATGTATATATGCGTGTGTGGACGAGTATGTATATACATGTGTAAGTGGGTGGGTTGGGCCATTCTTTCGTCTGTTTCCTGCGCTTCCTCGCTAACGCGGGAGACAGCGACAAAGTATTACAATATAACATATAATATAATATATATACATATATATATATATATATATATATATATATATATATATATATATATATAGATAGATAGATAGATAGATAGATAGATAGATAGATATAGATATAGATATTAGACCAAGACCCCCTTTTATAGAGCTCCTGCAGCCACAAGAACACACTACAATCGGTAACAAAGACATTGGAGTGAGACGTTCTTCAGCGAGATTTTTCTCCGTCTTCTACATTGACGATTATCCAGCCTCATCGCAGGCAGTGTAGCCTTGCAGTGTAGCCTCGTGCATGCAGTGTCTACCAACACACACACACACACAAACCGGCCATTTTCAGTCACGTTGACAATGTCTTGTTCCCAGCGTTTGGCGAACTTATTGTCAGCGGCGGAGGTATATGAACAATGAATGTGGTGGAATGATCGCTCACTTCCACAGCACTTAACAATGTCCTCCGACCTATAATACTCGAACCGTTACCAACTGTGCGTCTCCAGCTTCCTCTCAATTGGTAGAGGTTCGAATCCTGCCGGACATTATTGGGAAAGTGAAACACAAGTGTCCGAGCACTTTCGTAAGTGTGTTCTCTTCGTACACACAAACACAGACACACACACACACACACACACACACACACACACATACACACACACACATACACACACACACACACACACACACACACACACACACACACACACACACACATCACATAATGCCCTCGAAATGCAAGGGTTCGAACCTCGAACCATTTGCGTGATAGGTGGGTGCACTGATCATACACACACACACACAACACACACACTCACACACACACACACACACACATATATATATATATATATATATATATATATATATATATATATATATATATATATATATATATATATATATATATTCCTATTAAACGGAAGGAGTCACGCGGGGAGTGCTCATCCTTCTCGAAGGCTCAGGTTGGGGTGTCTAAATGTGTGTGGATGTAACCAAGATGAGAAAAAAGGAGAGATAGATAGTATGTTTGAGGAAAGGAACCTGGATGTTTCGGTTCTCAGTGAAATGAAGCTCAAGGGTAAAGGGGAAGAGTGGTTTGGGAATGTCTTGGGAGTAAAGTCAGGGGTTGGTGAGAGGACGAGTAAAGGAAGGAGTAGGATTACTGAAACAGGAGTGGTGGGAGTATGTGATAGAGTGTAAGAGAGTAAAGTCTAGATTGATATGGGTATAACTGAAAGTGGATGGAGAGAGATGGGTGATTACTGGTGCATACGCACCTGGGCATGAGAAGAAAGATCATGAGAGGCAGGTGTTTTAGGAGCAGCTGAATGAGTGTGTTAGTAGTTTTGATGCACGAGACCTGGTTATAGTGATGGGTGATTTGAATGCAAAGGTGAGTAATGTGGCAGTTGAGGGAATAATTGGTGTACATGGTGTGTTCAGTGTTGTAAATGGAAATGGTGAAGAGTTTGTAGATTTATGTGCTGAAAAAGGACTGGTGATTGGGAATACCTGGTTTATAAAGAGAGATATACATAAGTATACGTATGTATGTAGGAGGGATGGCAAGAGAGAGTTATTGGTTTACGTGTTAACTGATAAACGCGTGAAAGAGAGACTTTTGGATGTTAATGTGCTAAGAGGTGCAACTGGAGGGGTATCTGATCATTATCTTGTGGAGGCGAAGGTGAAGATCTGTAGAGGTTTTCAGAAAAGAAGAGAGAACGTTGGGAAGAAGACTTGTGTAAGGAAGTACCAGGAGAGACTGAGTGCAGAATGGAAAAAGGTGGGAGCAAAGGACGGAAGGGGAGTGGAGGGAGGAATGGGATGTATTTAGGGAAGCAGTGATAGCTTGCGCAAAACATACTTCTAGCATAAGAAGCGCGGGAGGTGGGCCGATTAG
Organism: Panulirus ornatus; assembly: GCF_036320965.1. Taxonomy (NCBI): domain Eukaryota; kingdom Metazoa; phylum Arthropoda; class Malacostraca; order Decapoda; family Palinuridae; genus Panulirus; species Panulirus ornatus. Next base: position 28,171,877 of record NC_092281.1, read on the forward strand.
AAAGGGGAGTGAGCGGTGGAATGAAGAAGTAAGAGTATTAGTGAAAGAGAAGAGAGAGGCATTTGGACGATTTTTGCAGGGAAATAGTGCAAATGATCGGGAGATGTAGAAAAGAAAGATGCAGGAGGTGAAGCGAAAGGTGCAAGAGGTGAAAAAGAGGGCAAATGAGAGCTGGGGTGAGAGAGTATCATTTAATTTTAGGGAGAATAAAAAGATGTTTTGGAAGGAGGTAAATAAAGTGCGTAAGACAAAAGAACAAATGGGAAGATCGGTGAAGGGGGCTAATGGGGAGGTGATGACAAGTAGTGGTGATGTGAGAAGATGGAGTGAGTATTTTGAAGGTTTGATGAAGGTGTTTGATGATACAGAGTGGCAGATATAGGGTATTTTGGTCGAGGTGGTGTGCGAAGTGAGAAGGTTAGGGAGAATGATTTGGTAAACAGAGAAGAGGTCGTAAAAGCTTTGCGGAAGATGAAAGCCGGCAAGGCAGCGGGTATGGATGGTATTGCAGTGGAATTTATTAAAAATGGGGATGACTGTGTTGTTGACTGGTTGGTAAGGATATTTAGTGTATGTATGACTCATGGTGACGTGCCTGAGGATAGGTGGAATGCATGCATAGTACCATTGTACAAAGGTAAAGGGGATAAAGGTGAGTGCTCAAATTACAGAGGTATAAATTTGTTGAGTATTCCTGGGAAATCATATGGGAGGGTATTGATTGAGAGAGTGAAGGCATGTACAGAGCATCAGATTGGGGAAGAGCAGTGTAGTTTCAGAAGTGGTAGAGGATGTGTTAATCAGGTGTTTGCTATGAAGAATATATGTGAGAAATACTCAGAAAAGGATAGGGATTTGTATGTAGCATTTATGGATCTGGAGAAGGCATATGATAGAGGTGATAGAGATGCTCTGTGGAAGGTATTAAGAGTATATGGTGTGGGAGGCAAGTTGTTAGAAGCAGTGAAAAGTTTTCATTGAGGATGTATGGCATGTGTACGAGTAGGAAGAGAGGAAAGTGATTGGTTCTCAGAGAATGTAGGTTTGCGGCAGGGGTGTGTGATGTCTCCATGGTTGTTTAATTTGTTTATGGATGGGGTTGTTAGGGAGGTGAATGCAAGAGTTTTGGAAAGAGGCAAGTATGCAGTCTGTTGTGGATGAGAGCTTGGGAAGTGAGTCAGTTGCAGTTCGCTGATGATACAGTGCTAGTGGCTGATTCGGGTGAGAAACTGCAGAAGCTGGTGACTGAGTTTGGTAAAGTGTGTGAAAGAAGAAAGCTGGGAGTAAATGTGAATAAGAGCAAGGTTATTAGGTACAGTAGGGTTGACGGACAAGTCAAGTGGGAGGTAAGTTTGAATGAAGAAAAACTGGAGGAAGTGAAGTGTTTTAGATATCTGGGAGTGGATTTGGCAGCGGATGGAACCATGAAAGCGGAAGTGAATCACAGGGTAGGGGAGGGGGCCAAAGTTTTGGGAGCGTTGAAGAATGTGTGGAAGGTGAGAACATTATCTCGGAAAGCAAAAATGGGTATGTTTGAAGGAATAGTGGTTCCAACAACGATACATGTATGGTTGCGAGGCGTGGGCTATAGATAAGAGTTGTGTTAGTTGTGTAAATGTGTTAGAAATGAGATGTTTGAGGACAACATGTGGTGTGAGGTGGTTTGATCGAGTAAGTAATGAAAGGGTAAGAGAGATGTGTGGTCATAAAAAGTGTGGTTGAGAGAGAAGAAGAGGGTGTTTTGAAATGGTTTGGTCGCATGGAGAGAATGAGTGAGGAAAGATTGACCAAGAGGATATGTGTGTCAGAGGTGGAGGGAACGAGAAGTGGGAGACCAAATTGGAGGTGGAAGGATGGAGTGAAAAAGATTTTGAGCGATCGGGGACTGAACATGCAGGAGGGTGAAAGGGGTTGCAAGGAATAGTGTGAATTGGAACGATGTGGTATACCGGGGTCGACGTGCTGTCAATGGATTGAACCAGGGCATGTGAAGCGTCTGTGGTAAACCATGGAAAGTTTTGTGGTACATGGATGTATAAAGAAAGCTGTGGTTTCGGTGCATTATACATGACAGCTAGAGACTGAGTGTGAACGAATGTGGCCTTTGTTGTCTTTACCTAGCGCTACTTGTGCGCATGCGGTGGGAGGGGGTTGTCATTTCATGTGTGGTGGGGTGGTAGCGAGAACGAATAAAGGCAGCAAGTATGAATTATGTACATGTGTATATACGTATATGTCTATGTATATACATATGTATACGTCGGTATGTATAGGTATGTATATGTGCGTGTGTGGACGTGTATGTATATACATGTGTATGTGGATGGGTTGGGCCATTCTTTCGTCTGTTTCCTTGTGCTACCTCGCTAACGCGGGAGACAGCGACAAAATATAATGTAAAATATATATATATATCATTTATTTATTTATTTTGCTTTGTTGCTGTCTCCCGCGTTAGCGAGGTAGCGCAAGGTAACAGACGAAAGAATGGACTAATCCACCCACATAAACATGTATATACATACACGTCCACACACGCAAATATACATACCTATACATCTCAACGTATACATATATATACACACACAGACATATACATATATACACATGTACATAATTCATACTGTCTGCCTTTATTCATTCCCATCGCCACCTCGCCACAAATGAAATATACCCCCTCCCCCCTCATGTGTGCGAGGTACCGCTAGGAAAAGACAACAAAGGCCACATTCGTTCACACGCAGTCTCTAGCTGTCATGTAATAATGCACTGAAATCACAGCTCCCTTTCCACATCCAGGCCCACACAACTTTCCATGGTTTACCCCAGACGCTTCACATGCACTGGTTCAATCCACTGACAGCACGTCGACCCCGGTATACCACATCGTTCCAATTCACTCTATTCCTTGCACGCCTTTCATCCTCCTGCATGTTCAGGCCCCGATCACTCAAAATCTTTTTCACTCCATCTTTCCACCTCCAATTTGGTCTCCCACTTCTCCTCGTTCCCTCCACCTTTGACACATATATCCTCTTGGTCAATCTTTCCTCACTCATTCTTTCCATGTGACCAAACCATTTCAAAACACCCTCTTCTGCTCTCTCAACCACACTCTTTTTATTACCACACATCTCTCTTACCCTATTATTACTTACTCGATCAAACCACCTCACACCACATATTGTCCTTAAACATCTCATTTCCAGTACAACCACCCTCCAGAGCACAACTCTATCCACAGCCCACGCCTCGTAACCATACAACATTGTTGGAACCACTATTCCTTCAAACATACCCATTTTTTCTTTCCGAGATAATATTCTCCACTTCCACACATTCTTCAAGGCTCCCAGAATTTTTGCCCCCTCCCCCAACCCCAATTTTACATTAATTTTCTTAAAAGTTTGTATGCTTCATATAATTTATTCTAAAATTTACACAACATACAATATCTTTTTTAATTTGAATGTACTGCAGATGTTACAGCTCAGGTAAGTGAGGTGACAACTGCAATTACAAAGGTTTTATAAAAAGCGTTCCTAGAAAATATATACGAAGGAAATTTTTTCTTTTTAGGATCTGAAGCTCTTCACTGCTGTCTGTAAATGTCCTATAGAATCACCTCCTGATTAACGATTCGCAATATGGTTGTCGATTAAATCGTGAGGTCTACCATGTCTACTAGATTTCTACGACGATGAACATATATGAAGAAAGCTAAACGGGTATTCGATATAGTTCCGCATCAGAGATTACAATTACTAGCAACCAGCTCAGTCGTCCTGTACAGATACTGTTATGCTTCATTCGAAACTGGGAGATAGTCAGCTGGAAATCAGAGCTACGGCGGTAACTGGAATTCTACAGCTACAAACACCTAAACTGGTAGACTGGGATCACAGGAGACAGGTTGAATTTTACAACGGGAAATCCTGGTTTTCACAAAGCGGCAGTGGACATGAGAACACAAGCTACAGTATGAATTATCTTGAGTTACAAGACGAAAATGAAGGAAAGAGACTACGACGTAATAATCCCAGATAACACAGAGACGATCAATCAGCGCGTGGGACCAACAGGAAAAAGTGAATGAATGATAGGCTACTTGCGTTGGGTATTCGAATCCAAGGCTGAGGCTTTGCTAGGCTTCTTGCGTGGGGTATTCGAATCCAAGGCCGAGGCTAATCTTTAATCTTTACAACTATTCGCGGGGTTGTCTCAACCTTGAATAACTGTATCGACTTTTGGTTATCCTCCTTGAAAAAAAAAGACACTTAGTGACCAGCTCCGGAGATGATTCCTGGACGAAGAAATGAATCCTATAAAACTTGGGCAGACCTAAACTGTTTGTGACCATGATAAGGGAAAGTTAAGAATTTATTGGATACTTGAGACTCAACAATCTTGATCAAAAAAGACTATCTAAGGCTACTTCAGTCTGATGTCACACGTAATAACAGATGAAAACTTGGACAAATATTTGGCTTCGATTGAGGCAAAGTGGTTTTTCATCAACCGGATTGTCACCATATGAAATACTAATTACAAATTATGAAAACATTAAACGTGACTTTAACAACAGATTTGGCAGAATATATTAGAGTTCAATATCGACGTTCACTGTAGTTATACATCTCATTATAATGGAATTGGCAAGTGTATATGTCAGTCATGTTGATCCACAATGGTACACACCACGGTGGGGGAGGCAAAATCTCACACGAGATATCAAAGAACACCTACCCAAGCTAACGTCCACTTTCTAAGGGGGAGTTAACAGAAGAACATAACATTAAGGCATATGACCTAGGTCTCCTGACCTGACCCACCAGGGCCACCACTACCTGAGGTAAAAAGGTTGCAACTGACCCACCGACACCTGAGGATTACGGTGCCCAAACTGACCTCACGTGAATCCAGTCTGCAGACGTGTGTAGCCTAATCTCGTACAACCCAGTGGTCTGCTGGTGCTTCACTTCCTCTGTATTCATTTGCACTTACTCTGAGGCACGTACGTTAAAAAAAAAAAAGAAATCTGTTCCTAAGAGGTAATCTACACACTCTTGACTTACGAGTAAGGCACAATGTATTCATACAGTTTAATGAGGTATACGTAAGGGAAAATAAAACTCTGGCTAACGGACACATTCTACTAGCAGACATTTGGCATGGCGTTGGGTAACCCTCTTCCTCCAATTCTATAAAGCCTTTATGAAATATCTTGAATCCTTGTTGTTGCCTCCTATTTGCAATGTTGATATAACACAGCCATGTCTATGACATACTCTTTCTCTAGCCAGAGGATAGTGATCCAACTGAATTTCTAGCTAAATTAAATAGTTTAGTTTCAAGAATCAAGAAGTGGAAGACTCCCTGTCATTTTCAACACACTGATTATCAGATCAAAAGTGAACTTGCACCTGTTCTTGCTCGTCAGTTCCATTTGTTTAAAAACCAGAACTTCTACTTCTTGCAAGTATGCGTTGGCACATCATATTCTTAGAAAGGGTGATCGTTTTTACCTCCGTAGCTTTCTGTTGCTTTGATATTTATAATTTTCCAAGACTTTGAATTCTTCCTCAAATCTTATATCCTCAGATATCTTGAATCTCACAGTCTTCTCCCTGACCACCAGCATGGCTTCCGTAAGGCGAGATCTACTGGTGATCTCTTTCCAACCTTAATAGCGTCCAGTCATCATCCCTGAATGACTTTGGGGATTCATACACAGTTGCCCTTGTTATATCCACTGGGGTCTCATCTCTACGCTCCCCTCTTCTGACTTCCCTCCCTCATATCTAGCTAGCTTCCTCTACGGCCGACCTATTTCCGTGGTTGTTTGTGAATCAGCCTCTTCCCCTTTCTCCATTATCAGTGGTTTCCCTCAAGGATCTGTCCTGTCTCCTACACTTTTTATCAGCGATTTACTTTCTTCTACAAGTAACCAAATGCATTTGTACGCTGACGACTCAACACTACGTTCCTCCACATCTTTCAGTTCTGCTTTTTCTTCTCTCGCTCGATCTGCATCTCGTCTCGACACAACTTTTTCAGCAGAGTATGATTTAGACAGGGTATGTCAGTGGGGTAAACGAAATCTGGTTACGTTTTATGTCCCTAAGACCCAATTTCTGCCCATCTCTCTGTCGGAAATTCCTCAAGACTTTCGTCTTTCCATCTGTGGTTCTGTAATTCCACCTTTTAATCCAGTGAATGTAGTTTGTAATACTATAAGATCCACTCCATCTCAGAAACCATACATTATGGAAATAGCTAAATCTGCCTCTAAAAAAACCTGGGTATCCTGTTTAGGTGTCGAGATTTCTTTTATCCCGAACAATTACCCGGTTTACACAGAGGATTGCTTCATCCTTGAATAGTGTATAGCTCTCACATCTGGGGTGGTTCTAAATCTCTTCAACCTTACTCGACAGAGTTGAGTTGAAAGCGGTCCGACTTATCAACTTGACCCACTTGCCTTATGCCGCAATGTTGGCTCATATTCCCTCTGCTGTAGGTTCTGCTTTGGTTCTTGCCCCCGAGAGCTAGCTACTCGTGTGCTCCCACCACTACCTAGAAACAAGCAATACTCGGCAAGTTGCTGCGTCCCATGATTACTATGTGGTCGTCGGCAACTCAAGGGTGGGCCGTTTTAATTAGTTTCTTTCCCTACACCTCGAGGCTCTGGAACTCTCCACCCTCTCGTGCCTTTCCCACTAACTATGACCCAGTACTTTCTAAATGACAGCCTTTCCCTTCCTTCAGAATTCGTAAATAATTTTCTTTGTCTCTGTTTTTCCATCATTTAATCTCTCCCTATTTCAATTAAGGTTCGGCCTTGATGGGGACTCCTGTCCGTGACTGGAACATCCAACTTATTCAAACATTCAAACGAAAACAAACAAACAAACAAACAAAGATTGAAATTTGGGGTCTACAGGAAACTAACTCATGTAAACAGATGTATACATGAGATTATCCTCGTCACCAGCAGTCTGTGCTAACATCAGTACTCACCAGTACACGACGTAACTACAATGGCAGGGGCGAGAGGTCGCTCTTGCGGTGGTGTTGGGATTTGAAAACTTTATGAATTATTGGCACCTGATGAGGCGGTTCTTTCCGTGAAACAGGTTGTGCCACACGTAGAGAAAAATTGCATGTTAAATAGAATTACATAAACTACTGAGGTGCGATTTCATATCATACTTGATCGCCGTTTCCCCGCGCGGAAGAGCGTGTGAATGGAGAAAGTTAGAGTGAATGCGAATAAAAGCAAGGTCAGACAGGGAAGGAATTCGGGAAGAAACTTAGCGAACGAAAGTACAATATCAGAACTGGGTTAAAGTCTAGTGCACTTCTCAGGCATCTGATCGATCATGGTCATGCAGTAGACAGGCATGTAAATGTGCTTACCAAGTTGATGGACTAATTGTGAAACCTAGTCTGAGATATACAATAATACTTATAACGCAAGGTATAGATGGGATGATTTATTGATAAATTCCGTGTATGAGGTGATGGATGTATGAACAACCAACTCAGACGGTAGTGGGGAGTGACTTCACGTGAGGTCAGCATGGGCACCATGTTCCCCATATGGAGGTGGCGTCAGGTGCAACCCTATGTCTCAGGTCGTGGTGAGCTTGAGGACCTGTTCGTTTAAGATTTGTTCATATTCTTTCATGTGATGTTCTTTTATTATTTGCCCTGAAGGAGTCTTGAAAAACAGACGGAAGCTTGGGGTAGATGTTAACATTTCCTGTGAGGTTGGACGATATATGAGTGCGTGTGTTTGTAAGGATACGGGTGGGGAGGCTAGACTGTGGTTAGGTGGGGGGTCTTGTGAGGGTGTCCGGGACTCGGGGGGGGGGGGGGGGGGTGTTGTCGGTTGGTCGTGGTTGGGTGGGGTTTGGGGTAGACAGCTTGTGCCTTCTTACTGAGTTGTTTAATTTTTCTACTCTAAAAACACGAAACTTTCACGGATAAATTCTCTCTTTCACTTTCACAAACAACCTTGAATGGACCCAGTGGTTTACTGCCATTTGCTTTCCTTTGTATTTCTCAATGTGGAATGCAAACCATGGCGAGCCCCTGGCGGACGACGTGACGAGACGACCCTTCTGGGTAGGACCTTTGCCCTTGAGCACGGAACGACCTTTGAACACGACTTTAGGGGCCCTAAAGCACGACGAAAACACCCTTGAGCACGACGGTAAAACCCTTGAGAATGATGGCCAGAACTTTGACCTGACTTTTAGTGGCTAAGCCATCATACCCAGGGGTCGTACAGTCATGCTTAAGGGTCATAGTCGTGCTCAAGAGGTTAACAAGTAAATCAGAAATTATTAGGAGGGCAGCGGACCAGCAACCTTGTGGTGTGTGGGGAACCACGAGCTAGGTGGAGGTGTGTGCGAGACTAGCCCGTGCGTGGGGAACCATGAGCTAGGTGGAGGTGTGTGCGAGACTAGCCCTGGATCAGTAGGTGGAAGGTGGAGGAGTCAGGCATGTGATACGTCAATAGGAGAGTAATGTGTGGGCAAACGACCGGGGAAGCAACTGCATAAATGGGCGGAGATCTGTGAAGAACCAAGACCTGGGTGGGTGTGGTAGGTCCTCGGGCAGGAAGGAAGAGGGAGGGTATGGTGATGAGTGGAGGGACTCCAGTACGTGGTGATATGTGAAAGATCAGCAGGTGGATGGTGCGAGTACCGGCAGGTGGTTGGAGGAAGAGATAGGTGGTGATGCTTGTCGTGGAAGGGCACCCACTTCCTGGCCCCGGGCTGGCGTGAGGCAGATGGCTACAGGAGGCCGACCTGCTTTGTCTCACAGACGTGATCATCAGTTCGGTTCTATTGCTCAATAAAGATGATTTAAATGCTGCAGTGATGAACGTGTGGCCGCACAGCTTCTACGGGGCATCGAAGACACGTTATGGGAAATTTCTGACGCCTGAAGACTGGAGGTTTCAAACAGGCTAAGATATCTTCTCAACATATATTTATGATGGAAGTTACTGAGGTTCACGAAGAATCCTAGCTAAGGAAGAGCACTGAAACAGTGGAAATCCCCTGCCCTGTGACCACGTTTCTCTGTCCAACACGCGGCCTTCCCCGTCCCTCCCACCTCGGCGCCCACCATCACAAGGGACTTGCTGCACCACGCTGCCCGCGCTCCAAGACCATCCTATATCGCTCTCTAGTTACACGAGTTTGTCACGTAGCTTTCATTTTCCTTGATGTAAGGTACCTCTGGTGTCTCATCTTACTGTTCGCTACTGTAGGTAATGATATATCTGATGGATTTTTTTGGTTAACCTAACTCTAGCATTTCTCCAACAAAGTACGTTGTGTTGTGAAAAGTTTGCTGATTGTCTTTAACTAGAAACAGTTTTTGTAGCTTATCTAGACTAGACAGCTCAATGAATTTCACACCACGACTCTATCTGTTATTTTCATTACCTCTGATGTTGTTTCCCAGAACAAAATAAGAGCGGGAATGCAAATAATAATGTCGAAAAAAGTAATTGGAAGCTGTGCGAGAGCGGCCACATGGTGCGTGGGCCGTGGCGGCGATCAGCTGATGCCGGGGAGCAGTAGCGTAGCACGTGAAGTCTCAGTGTGGCCCGGTTCGTCGAGAGTGTAAGACGTGTCCGCTCCACTTGTACTTCAGTGTGAACTGTAATATATATTTATATAGTGTGGTGATAGTAACTAATCTGACTGAGTTTTGTACATTAAAAGTGAACACAATGGCGAGCTTAACACTTGAAGAAGATTTAAATGCTGCCGCATGCTTGGTTGCCATGAAGGGCGGCGGTAGATTGAACCCGTGGGCGCCTCCAGACACCCACAGTCAACGCCCACGACTTCAAGTAAAAACTAATCTACCACTGCAGCGCCCGTACCATGACCCACCACCCACACACACTCCGGCTTCCAGCCCTGAGCACTCCCCGTCAGTGGAATACACACACCACACCCTTCCATTGTCCCCCGCCCATCATATGTACCAGCCTCCCACTCCGCCCACGCCTCCGTCACCCCCCACACCAACGCTGTATGACCACTCGTATTGTCCCTCCATGGAGGCTACAGACCCAGCAGCCGACCAATCCGTGTACCTGATCGCCCGCATCCTGGCCGACCTCAAGGGCGTACCGCAAGACCGGGTCGAGGTCCGGGAGGAAGAACACCATCCACCTACACAGGACACCCTCACGCCCAGTCACACCCTCACCCAAGCACAGGAAGTCCCGCTCGACTTCAGTAGGAGAGGCGTGCCTGAAGGAGCAGGAGTAGAGACAAGCACGGCACGGACGCCTAGAGGCTTGGGCAGCAGGCGTGGGCGTGGTCGGGCTAGCCAACAGAAAATCGAGGACAAACGCGCCCACCCCTGCACCTTCCCCGGCTGCGACAAGATATACGGCAAATCTTCACACCTCAAAGCCCACCTCAGGACACACACAGGTCAGTGTAAACTTTTTTTTTTAAGGTATCTATCTTTTTTGGTGAACTTTTAAGTTGAAGTTACAGAGAAGGGCTCTGCTTATGTAAACTTATAGTAAAACTAGAAAATAATCTCGAGTAACGGAACCATGGAAAGTTAGGGTCACTAATTTTCACGTAATTCTGTGGTAGTGTGATCTCTTTAAGGCCTGTGGAAGAGTAGGTTAAGAAAGTACTGGAGGGCGTGTGTATGGTGGTACAGGTTTTTAGACCCGTTTCTCTGCGACTGTGTTGGCTGTAGAGGGTCGGGTGGGATGGGGGTTCCAGGGCAGCTGGGTGACAGGCGGGTGAAAGCTGGCAGCAGCACCCTGGTCACCCACGGGTTGGATGTTGGTCATACGCCAGTACACGTTACCCAATTTGTACACTGCATTTCACAGATGGAACGCATTTAGAACGCTATCTGATTTTGTATTTTTAGTTTAGAACGCGTGTTTGAGCTTATGAATTAGTGTATCCACAAGAAATATCGGCGCGTTCCCAAAGTTTTCTTTCGCCAATATCACAACAGACGATTGTGTTAGGTAAAGGTGAATGTTGGGTGCCGTCCGTGGCAGCGTGGGGCAGGTGGGAGTTGTTTGGGTGTGCTCACGTTGGGGCAGCATGGCGCGCTGGCGGGTGGGTGGTTCGTGCACCTCGATGCCAGCCCGCGGCCACGCCACCTCCCTTCACCTGGTCTTGCACGCCCACCACGCGTTTCTCCCCCTCTCTTGCTCGTCTTCGGTGTTTCAGTCTCTTATTACCGAAAACCATAATGCTTGGCGAGAAGACATCGATTACAGCGAATAGTTGTCTTTCCTGTAGATAGTGTTCTTCGGGTCAGGCTACTTTATTATAATAGCACTGTATCGTTACGTTATGTATAACCCACTTTAGTTGTCTTTTGAATTAAGTGGGTGTGTGAAGAGTGGGCGTGGACAGGCGATGGCTGGGATGCCACGCCCACCAGCTGACGCAGCAGGCGGTAGCCAGTCGATACGGGAAGTCTTGGGCTGGAGGTGCCTACGCCCGGGGCAGCCTCTCTCCCCACAGCGGATATCGCACCTGAATCAATACTGCCTTACAGGGGAATAATATGGTGACGGAAGGCAGTGTGGGAGGCCGCCAACTTGTTGACACAGTGGAGGGTGTGTGCTGCTGGCCCCGCGCCAAGGTTGCCTGCTGCTGCTGCTGCTGCGCTGCCGCTGCCCTGCAACCTGCAAGGCCGATCACCTGGCCGTCCCCGCCAACCCCCGCCTCCCGCTCCTCCTCCTCCGGTTATCTCATGCCTCACACGTAATTAATAACAGATATTGTGAATGTGCCCCCTTAACTGTAGTGAGTGACCTTTTGTATGTGTTGCTCGTGCTGTATTGATTTGTTTAGTGTTAATGTAGGCGGACAGGAGCAGGGCTTGGGAGGGGGTGGGTGTACGGGACCAAGATCACTCAGTGCAATAGATGAATGGCCACCTTACCGTGCGGACCGTTCATTCCTTCATGTATACGATGTCATGAGTCTTGTGTAAAGAGGTGCGACTCCCATGGCTTACCGTAGCGTGACCTGGCGTCCTAGAGGCCCAGTAGACGGTGGTGGGGGTGAGGCTGCAGGGGTGGCGGTGGTACCCAAGTACTCCCTCCCTCCCTCCCGCTCCACGCCTCCACTAGCCCCTCGCTGCACAGCACACATACGGCGTCTGCTGTCTCTTACCTCATGTTAAATGAATGTTATGTATATTATACATTACATAAATCTCTGCAAGTGCTACTGTAGCGTCTACCAAGATCCATTCCCTGTGTAGCAAGTTTGCTTTCAGCTTTTGGGTAATCCCAGTTGCCATTCACGTTCACGAATGAGGCTCTGACTACATACACATGCTAATATGCTTGGGGACACATGCACGCATACTTATATAAATGCATAGACGCACGCGCATATTACATACATACATTAATTGAACGTACGCTCACGCCCTGACCTTGCAGCTTGCGCATTCTGACCAAACGATAGAGCCAGGGACATACAGGAGAGGCGTTTTTGCTTGGCTGTTTCTTTTATGTCCTCAGACACAGGCCTGGGGTATAGAGGATAGCTAGGGTGACAGGCGTCCGTGCACCTCATGGTCAGCAGGCGCATGTTAAGTGTCCTGGTGGGGAGGACCATGTGATGGATATGCGGTGACTGGTCTGCCGGCTGCCGCCACACTCATCCTAACTGATATGACGGGCAGCAGGGCAGCCTAGTGGGCAAAGTCCCAACACTCCAGGCACAAGCGAAACTCCAGTAGAAATCAAGTTTTATGGGTGTGTGGGGCAATGCTGGGTGATGGTTAGAACAAGGTACGGGGGTGGGGCAGGGAAGAGGGACGGTGGTACAAGGTATGTGAGCGTGGAACCCTGCTGGGGTGGTTGGTTGGTACAGTGGGTGTGGTAGGGGTGAGAGGAGACCGCCATACAGGTTGCTAGGATGTGGCGGGATGGTGGTCAGGCCGTGTGTGTGGCAGATTCAGGTGGTAGTGATGCAGCATGTGGCGGGATTGGTTAGTGGAGGTGAGATGTGGGTTGGTAAGGGTGCCTGGTGGCACTAAGAATTGGGTAGGTTAGTAGGGCTGGATGGTGGCAATATGAGAGGTATATAGGTTGGCAGGGGTGGCTGGTGGCACAGACAGAGGTGTTGGGGTTGGCAGGGGTGGCTGGTGGTACACACTGGTATGTGAGTTGGTAGTGGAGGCACTGACAGAGGTGTGTGGGTTGGTAGTGCTGGCTGATGGCTCCGAGAGAGAAGTGCGTGGGTTAGCAGGGTTGGTTAGTGCAAGGTTGGGACACTGATCTTGTGATATGTGGGTGTGGCTGGGCCAGATTTCGGGTGGGTGTGGTGGTGGAGGGGAGTGGGTATGGCCTCGGTAGTGATGTACGTAGAGTCATCGGGAAGGCATGTTGACGAACTAATTGCAGAAGGCCGGGAAGCACTGAGGTGGCGAGTGCTGGGCGGGATATCTCACGGCGTCCCATGGTAGACGTGTAAACAGTTGTGGTGTGTGTGTGCGTGAAGGGTTGTGGCGCGTGTGAGGGAGGAGGGCGTGGAGGGTGATGTGGTGGTGGAGGCGGCGGTGGGTGGTCGATAGCCGGCGTGCATCACAAGCACTGTTGAAACATTGATGGCGCCCCTGGTTCTACGGGGGGACTAGGTGAGCCAGCTACCGGCACCGCCCACAAGTACCCCTCCTCCTCCCGCTGCCGTACTCGTGCAACAATTGCGGAACATTTGAACATTGTTCATCCAGCAGCTTGGGAATGACTCCGACAGACTAATGTCATACAGGCCACTCCGACTTTGTTTACATACTCAGTACTAGATATGTCGGCCTAAGTTCTGGGAACTCGGTGGCGAGGACAAGATCACATGGGAGGGGGCGTGGCGAGCGCGTGTGGTGCCTGGAGACGCCTGGGTCGCGCAACCCCCTCTTCACCACTCCCAGGATAAACAAGGATGTGCGGAGACACGAGTGCAAGATGGTCTCTAAAACTGTCCTCCCCAGCCTAACTTCATGTAAACTAAGCAAGGTTGTCGGAGGGTTAATGGCCAGGAATCTTTTACACTTATACAGAAGTACTCAGATTTGTGTACATGTAATTCAGTCTCGAACACACTAAAGCAAAGCCAAACCTACTTTTAGGTGGATCTGGAAAAGTTGTTTATAGAATACTGTTAGTTGTATCCAGCCTTGGCCTCATTCAACCCCCTCCCATCTCCTCCCCAGGAAAAAAAAAAAAAGATAGAAGGGGGGGAGGGCACTCAAGATAGCCACTCTTGCCTGTGTTTGTGTTGCTTACTTCCTGTGTGGCTCGCCTTCCGAAGGCCCTTACGACAGCCGGCCATGTAAGGTACGGAGACCGAGCCTTGTTGTGGCTTCCTCAGCTGAGCCGTGATCACAACAAACACACCAAGTTGTGTACGCGTTGCCTCTGCACCACATATTGTCCTGCCTGCTGCATACAATACCACTGGGAATGTGCGTTTCGGGGACAGTGGATGTAAGAATGTCGGATACCAGTGGATGTCAGTGTTTCGAAGAAAAGTGGATGCGAGTTCGTCTTGGTAGGTGGGCGTGGTGGAGGGAGACTGGAGCTGGGCGTGGTGATGAAAGTAAGAAGCTGGGTGTCGTGCAGGGAGCCAGAAGCTGTGCGTGGTGTAGGGGATCTGTAGCTAGGCGTGGTATAGGGGCTTCTAAGCTCACAAACTTCCCAAACAACTGCCTGGTGGCGGCAGTAACGCCCTTCACCTTTCCAGGGGCGCCAGCGAGGCCACACCCACACCTCCGCCACCCTGTATTTTTTGCAAGTCTTGAATACTGTCAACTGTAGGCCTAACTGGCTTCCCTAAAGACCACACTCTAAGGTCACTCGAGCGCTCGTTGCATCGGAACCACAAACAATAGTCATGAAGCACGCGGCAAGAGTTGCAGACATGCCAAGCATCCACGGGAGATGTACTCTGGTGTGTGCGGTTGGATGAGCCCTGCGCTGCCTCCCTTGGCCCCGAGGTGTGGTCCAGGGAGCAGTGTGCAGCGTCCTCGCCATGTTCCCACGGGTGGGACGTGGTGGCAAGCCAGTGATGACTGACGGCAACAAGGCCCACACCATCAGCTGGTGGCGTGGCGGTGGGTCCGGACGCAGGGCGCCCCCCGGTGGCCATCACGCCCACCCGGCCTTGTCCACTACACCTCACATCACCCCCTTCTCTTAGTCTACCTCGCTTCCACCACCACCCCCCTCCCACCGCTACTCCCTCCAGCACGGCCATCATACGTTTGAAGGACCAGCCGCTAGACGTGTTAGATAAGCCCCAAGCTCTTTAGTGAGGTGCCCGAGTAAGACGGGGAACGTAACCTTGTTATCATCGAGGTATCACAGGCCGCCACTACACACCAGACACTTATCATGACGGTCCGCTGTGTCGTGAGGCGGTAGGAATGATCCACAGTGCTGATCACTCCTACAGGTGGTCATAGCCTTGTATATGAATCCCTGGAGGGAGAGAAATAGGTACTGTTGCGGCCCTCTGTTAGGTGGATGTGTCCGGCCGGGGCGCTCCGCCAGCTGCTCTCACACAGGAAATGCTTTGTCGTCCTCGGAGCTCCTGGGTGGGCGTGGGCGGCCCAGGAGGCAGGAATGTTAGGGCAGCTGGGTGGGAGGTTCCCTGCAGCGGGAGAGGACGACACCCTTCGCTTACCACACTGGTGGGGTAAGGGCGTGCGTGTACGGCTGGGAGCTGTGTCACCTGAACTTAAAGCCCAACACGGCCAGCGCTTCACTGTGACTATCTTGGTTTGGGTAACTCTCTCTCTCTCTCTCTCTCTCTCTCTCTCTCTCTCTCTCTCTCTCTCTCTCTCTCTCTCTCTCTTCTGTGGCCGGATGAACAAGTGAGGGTTTCTTGGAGAGTGATATGACTCATGTTACTCGCGAAACTTTTTATTGAGATTAATAAGAGAAAGAGAGTTACTCAAGACCAAGAGAAGACTTGAGTTGCGTACATAGTTCACTACACGCACCACAATCCCATGGTCCAAGCGAGGTGGCAGAGAGAGAGAAAGAGTGAGAGAGAGAGAGAGAGAGAGAGAGAGAGAGAGAGAGAGAGAGAGAGAGAGAGAGAGAGAGAGAGAGAGAGAGAGAGAGAGAGTAGGAACTAGGTAGCGGTGGCAGATAACCATGTTTTCAGAAGGTGGTGTTTTGCCATGTCACTCCGCTCTCACCGTAGATCTGGTGGCCACACGACTCCGACCTACGCACCTCCCCACCACCGTCATTCCTGGCTTGGACCGGTGGGTAGGCGCTTTCCTTCCCTACATACGGCTGCCCAGCAGTCTCACGGTGGAATGGGGGAAGAGGGATGATGTTCACATGGGTGTGAGCGGTGTAGGTCCACACGTTAACGGAGGGGCAGGTGCGTATGCTGTGGCTGTGAAGGTGGGTTAGTCGGCCCCACCCCCCGTTCTCCACCACCACCACCACCACCACCACCCCAGCCTCTCCCTTCGCCATTGGCTGCTGCTGCTAACTCGTGGCGTCAAGGTTCCCTGGTGTGCTGGTGACCCACTTTGTTCACTGTTGCTGCACACACATACACACTCACACCCACCCACCCACCGCCTCATGTGTGCACGCCCCACTACCTGTTTATTTACATGCAGACTACCTTGTCTTATATTTTGCCACCAACCCTTGCATACACGTTCCACTGCCCTTCGTCGCCACGCCTTCAACACCTGTCTTTATGCCTCACACCCACACCACCAGCTTGTACGCCCCACGCCCACAGTCACACGCCACACGTCACTAGAAGCGAATCGGACCGTAGCTTTCACTTTTAATGTTTAATGAGTGTCAGCCAGCCTTGCGTTATTACATGAGCCACATTGTTTCCATGATAACGCTGTTTTTCGGTACCGCCCTGTTCTGCCCAGCTGTCCAGCGATAGCCCTGGTCGGTGCACGCAGTGTACAGTGTGTTGTGGTCGGTACACACAGCGTACAGTGTGATCATCATAATGTACACTGGCATTCTGGGCTCTGGTCATAATCGGGTATGATCTAGCTGCACAGTTATTTACGGTGAAGGTCTTGCTTTTATGGGTCGGGGCTGGACTTTGAGTCTGCATGTTTTTGTTTTTCTTTTACGACTTGTGTTTCTCCCGTGCATTTGTGTTGTAAGGATATCGGCGCACAGTGTTACCAGCCAAGGAGTCATTTGATCACTATGTGGGTCACACTCCTATCATGACCTGTTACATATGGACTCTCTTTCTTTCCACCGTATCAGAGCCACGTTTATGACATTATTTATCTAACTGGGTTATATTGTCTGATGAATAAATATGAATATCAAGAGACCCAAATAGTTTGTGTGGAGACACCAGTAGAGGATGGGGCTGGGTTGTTCGTGATGTCTGTGGTCTGTATATACTTCCCCTACCATCATAGGTACGATATACGAGGCCCCCCACCACTATACATCATCATCCCCTCCACACACATGAGACTTCACTCACCGTCACCCCACTACACATCATACGAGCCCCACTCACCATCACCCCCACCCCCAATCACCGTCACCTACCCCACACATCATACAAGCCCCACTCACCGTCACCCCACTACACATCATACGAGCCCCACTCACCATCACCCCCACCCCCAATCACCGTCACCTACCCCACACATCATACAAGCCCCACTCACCGTCACCCCACTACACATCATACGAGCCCCACTCACCATCACCCCCACCCCCAATCACCGTCACCTACCCCACACATCATACAAGCCCCACTCACCGTCACCCCACCACACGTCATACGAGCCCCACTCACCATCACCCCCACCCCCAATCACCGTCACCTACCCCACACATCATACGAGCCCCACTCACCATCACCCCACCACACGTCATACGAGCCCCCACTCACCATCACCCCATCACACGTCATACGAGCCCCACTCACCGTCACCTCATCACACCAGTATCCACACTACACCCAGCTTCGCACGAGCTACTCCAGTGAGCTAGTTTATTAGGTGTATTTACCACCGCACAGGCTGTGGCGTGTGGGGTGACTAATAAAAAAAAAAGGATTAGATGAACAAACTGGTGTAGTTGGCAACAAGCTGGGTGTTGTGTGTTCGGGGTGACGGAGGGGAGGGCATGACGTAGAGTACGGTGTGTGTGTGTGTGTGTGTGTGTGTGTGTGGGTACGAGGGAAGGGATGTACGGCAAGTGTGTAGGTAGGTATGAGGGATGTGATACAGCGACACATATTGTTGTGGACCCGTGTGGGCGTGTCCGGACGCCGTACTTGGTCTTCGTGTACAATGTGTGTCGCCCAGCAAGGGCTTGGCCCCCAGTAGGTTCCGACTTCCTTTCCTCACTGGGTCATGGGGTGGGTGGCACCTTCCATGACCCTCAGATGCTGCTGACCTACCTCTCACCCTCCTATTGACTGACCTTCTCCCTCGCGCTGCCGCTGGGGAAGGAAACTTGGACTGCATGGGATAGTGTAAGTCACTCTTGAGATTGGGGTGTCGCTGGGAGTTTCGCGGCATCGGACGGTGGTAGGGAGTGCCACGCAGGGTGGGTGGTTGAGGGGCAAGCCATGAATGTTTATCGTTGTATTTACTGGCGACGTCTAGGGAGATTTATATTCCGCCGCTCTACCTCGTCCACTCCCTGAGACGTGCTCTTGGTCGGGATGTAGGCCAGGGTCTTGGCCGGTGGTGGGCCTCCTCTTCTCTCTCCTCTCTCTCTCTCTCTCTCTCTCTCTCTCTCTCTCTCTCTCTCTCTCTCTCTCTCTCTCTCTCTCTCCTCGTCCCACGACCTGTTCACCTGCTCATATGACCACCTGAACCGCCTCACCTCCGCCGCCTGTACCATCCGGCCCAGCGCTGTCATCATGACGGCATGACCGGCCGCCACCACCAAGGTGTCTGGGCTGCATCACCTCGGGTGGAAGGGCGGCCGCTACCACCACCACCACCGCCACCACGGAGTCATGGCCTCCATCACCAGCCGTCAGCCCGCAGCCTGAGCACGACAACATCAGCGTCTTGGTACACATTTGATCGCTCTTCTCCATACTCTCACTCCACACGTTCGTCTACCTTTCATTCTTCTTCGTGAACCACAGCAGCTGTGGTGATTCCCGGAGCTAGAAATCATCTGAATGATGAACACCTTCATGGGTGTTGACAGTGAGCAGGTACTGTTATGGTGGCCGACACTGTGTTGCCTCTCTGGCTGGTCACCTTTATATAGGGTCAGCCGGGTGAGGCTGCTGGACTCACCTGTGTCCCAAGGGTTGCCCTCAGCCTCACATCTCGCCCTGGTGAGGGCGGTCATTACTTCCGCTCCACCAAGTACTGTGGCGTGAGGTTGGAGCATTGATCCTCGAGCCATTAAGCAAGACAATACGATCCTCAGGTATGATGGCCTGGTCTTTGACCGGACCCATAAGTGTCGGGTCATATTTTCGTAAACGATAATGATTAATAGCGGTCATTTAGCTGCATGATGGTCGTGGGTCACTCCGTACCGCAGCCACAGTTCGGTCTTTGCTGCAGAGAAGCCGACAGGAGGTCATCCTGTGGTCTGTTGTTACCAGGTAAATTAGAAGCTGTTGTGGATAATGGAGTGGAGTGAGGTACTCAGCAGCAAGCACTGTTGCTTTCACAATTCTCAAGAGCCTCAGCTGGAGGAATCAAGCCTAGTATTTATCAGGTAACATAGTGTAGTTAGCTGTTGTCAGGAAGCTTGAGCAGTAGTTATCAAGTATTCCTAATTCCTCACGTAAGATTAACTGACTAGTTAACACGACGGTGCGACCCATGGGTATGATGGCGATGATTGTGACCTGACGGGTCAGGTCAAGGCCATCGTATCTAAAGGTCGCACCTTCTCGCTCAAGTCTTTACCAGGTGTCAGGCAGCGTAGTCAGAAGGCATGAACAACCCTATGTAAGGTTATCAGGATAGTAAACTCCCTTGTGAGCAGGCAATGATACGAACGGCCACAATCACCGCTGCTAAGAGAGGAGTGAGCGGGAAAGTAAGCAGGTGGAACTTGGGTGTAGGGATAGGGGGACAGGACTTCCCTCCTCCTCCTCCACCACCACCACCACCACCAGCAGCGGTAACATGATCGCCAGGATGGGGGCGAGTGGTGCTAAACTGCCGGTCCTACTCCCCCACCTCCCTGACTCCTACAGCTCACACCCACCTTGTCCTCTGCCTCCCCTGGTCCTTCATTATATAGTCTTCACCTGACGTCTTGACCTTCTCCTCCCATCCATATAGCATCACCTACGTCGCCGGTATGGGCACGTTTTGCAACCATCACACACACACACACACACACACACACACACACACACCTGTGCGTATCTTCCCTACATTGTTTCACGCAGTCAGGTTATGATAGGAGCCCGGGAGTGTGTAGAGGCAGAGTTGTGTACTAGACAGGGGCTGGGTGCTGGCAGCTTGTGAGTGTACTGGTGGCAGCGGTGGATGAGTCCGTATGAATGACTGTACTCATGGGCTGTTTTAGTGAGTCCGGTACGGAGACACGTACACACACACACACACACGCTCCCCCTCACTATACATAGACACCCGCCTCTAAACACACACACACACACACACACACACACACACACCCATATACACTACGTCGTTGGAGTGCGTTCTTGAAGGCATGAGCATCGCTGCAGTGTACGCCCCCCACAGGGGCGTGTGTATATTTACCGCCCTGAGCGCGGCGCCTCTGGTCGTCAGCCGGAGGCAGTGACCCTGGCGAGGTTTGCGTGGGTCCCGCCAGCAGCAGCAGCAGCTGCACCAACCCTCGCTAATGCCACGCCTTCAATTATATCCGGTTCTGTCTGGGATGATTTCCATTTTATATCACGGAGCGCTTGCTGGGGATGGCCGCTTATCGGCAAAGCTGTCACTACTGCAACTGGAACTTGCAGGGGACGCCAGCCTGCCAATTAATCATCGCCGTTTTAATTATTGGCTCTCAGGAATAGCCCGAAATTTTCTTTTGCTTTTTGGCCGAAGTTCTCATTAATTTGAGAGGAGGAAGCGGGAGCAGTGGCGGCAGTTCCTGTCCACTCCCACCCTCCCCTCAACTCCAAGTGTTGATTACGTGGTCGGTTGCCACAGAAACGTATGTGGTTGCATGGCCGGGAGGTGGGGCCCCGGATGTGCGGCCACGCGACCCCTTCAGCCAACCACCCACCCACCGAGCGACCCACCCCGCCCACCACTCCCTCGTGAAGTCTCTCACTCCAGCCCATATCACAGTAACGTGGGGAGGGGGTGGGGGGAAGGGGGCTGGTAACGTCACGGTGTCGCGCGCTTACTCAGGTAACGTTACGGTGTTATGCGTTGGTGTGACGAAGACGCTACAGTTATTTACTTCGCACGTAACGGTGTTGGTCACGAACTTAAAGGTCCTTACGGGGCGCTACCGTCCGTAGGGTCATCAATATTACACTGTAGTCAACCACCCCGGGATCCTCGGGTTGCAGCCCTTGAGCACGACGGCGTGATGGCCTGGTCTCTGACCTGGCATTTAAGGGTCAGGGTCAAAGGCCTAGCCATCATGTAACCCCTAGGGTCACAATGTCATACGACGGACATGTACCGCCATGATCACAACCCCACTTCCCAAGTAAGTACTTCCCTACTCAAGCGCCGTACTTCCCTACTCAAGAGCCGTACTCTTCTGCTCAAGGAACGTACTTCCCTGCTTCAGGATCGTACTTCTCTGCTGAAGGGGCGACTGTTGTTAAAAACGATTCACAGGGAATAAATCAGAATACATAATCGTTCAGCAAAAATTACTATTTTCTATGGTAAGGTTTTGGTCGATACGAAAGTATGAAGAAATTAATACCTTGTGGGGCTTCATGTGAAACTTGTGTAAATGAGCTTAAGAGATTAATTAGTCTGTTCTGTCTCTATGGGACGTAGTTCAGGCTGGTTACATAAGGCAAGGGTATGGTTGGTATGGCATGAGAGGGTTATGGTAAAGTTATGTCAGTCAAGGCATGGGAGGGTTATGGTATAGAAGCTATGGCAGAAGGGCATGGGAGGGTTATGGTAAAGTTATGACAGTCAAGGCATGGGAGGGTTATGGTAGAGAAGCTATGACAGAAGGGCATGGGAGGGTTATGGTAGAGAAGCTATGGCAAGCAGGGTGAGGGAGGGTTATGGCAGAAGAGCTATGGCAGTCAGGGTGAGGAGTGTAGTTAAGGGTATGAGAGCAGAGTTACGGGTCGGGCAACAGGTAAGGTTCTGGGGCCGAGGTCAAACGAATGTGATAAGAAATGGTTATCGGAGACAACTGTATGGTAGGAGGGGGAGTCATTAGGGCGGTATACTGGTGTGTTGAGGTTATGGTAGTAGCTGAGTGAAGAGGGATTGATGTCGTTAGTGTGATGATGACGGATATGGTAGTCATGGTAGGGAACGGGATGGTCATAGTAGGCAGTGTGGTGGTCATGGTAGGCAGTGTGGTGATCATGGTAGGCAGTGTGGTGGTCATGGGAGGGAGTGTGGTGGTCATGGGAGGGAGTGTGGTAGTCATGGTAGGCAGTGTGATCATGGTAGGCAGTGTGGTGGTCATGGTAGGCAGTGTGGTGGTCATAGTAGGCAGTGTGGTGGTCATGGGAGGGAGTGTGGTGGTCATGGTAGGCAGTGTGGTGGTCATGGTAGGCAGTGTGGTGGTCATGGTAGGCAGTGTGGTGGTCATGGTAGGCAGTGTGGTGGTCATGGTAGGCAGTGTGGTGGTCATGGTAGGCAGTGTGGTGGTCATGGTAGGCAGTGTGGTGGTCATGGTAGGCAGTGTGATCATGGTAGGCAGTGTGGTGGTCATGGTAGGCAGTGTGGTGGTCATGGTAGGCAGTGTGGTGGTCATGGTAGGCAGTGTGGTGGTCATGGTAGGCAGTGTGGTGGTCATGGTAGGCAGTGTGATCATGGTAGGCAGTGTGGTGGTCATGGGAGGGAGTGTGGTGGTCATGGGAGGGAGTGTGGTAGTCATGGTAGGCAGTGTGATCATGGTAGGCAGTGTGGTGGTCATGGGAGGGAGTGTGGTGGTCATGGTAGGCAGTGTGATCATGGTAGGCAGTGTGGTGGTCATGGGAGGGAGTGTGGTGGTCATGGTAGGCAGTGTGATCATGGTAGGCAGTGTGGTGGTCATGGGAGGGAGTGTGGTGGTCATGGTAGGCAGTGTGATCATGGTAGGCAGTGTGGTGGTCATGGGAGGGAGTGTGGTGGTCATGGGAGGGAGTGTGGTGGTCATGGTAGGCAGTGTGATCATGGTAGGCAGTGTGGTGGTCATGGTAGGCAGTGTGGTGGTCATGGGAGGGAGTGTGGTGGTCATGGTAGGCAGTGTGATCATGGTAGGCAGTGTGGTGGTCATGGGAGGGAGTGTGGTGGTCATGGGAGGGAGTGTGGTAGTCATGGTAGGCAGTGTGGTGGTCATGGTAGGCAGTGTGGTGGTCATGGGAGGGAGTGTGGTGGTCATGGTAGGCAGTGTGGTGGTCATGGGAGGGAGTGTGGTAGTCATGGTAGGCAGTGTGATCATGGTAGGCAGTGTGGTGGTCATGGTAGGCAGTGTGATCATGGTAGGCAGTGTGGTGGTCATGGGAGGGAGTGTGGTAGTCATGGTAGGCAGTGTGATCATGGTAGGCAGTGTGGTGGTCATGGGAGGGAGTGTGGTGGTCATGGTAGGCAGTGTGATCATGGTAGGCAGTGTGGTGGTCATGGGAGGGAGTGTGGTAGTCATGGTAGGCAGTGTGATCATGGTAGGCAGTGTGGTGGTCATGGGAGGGAGTGTGGTAGTCATGGTAGGCAGTGTGGTGGTAGAATGATGGATCATGACATTCGGTCTCATTATACACACCTTCAGAAAAAAAAATTAAGGAAAAATGTGCAGCGTTATTATGAAACAGTGAAGTTCGAACATAAACTTTAAATTTAAAACATTACGATATGCAGATAAACGGGAGAAACACGTAGTGAAGTGAGATGTGATGACGCCCTACACCCTAGAGCAATGAGGGCAATTTAGGCACAAGCAAATCAATGTTAGATTAGAAGAGAATATTGAGAGAAGATATACTGGGAACTGGTTTAGTAGCAAGTGTCGCAGATCTACATGACGGAAATGTAAACCATTTGTATGTTGGCTTCTGTCGTCTGGGACGTCAGGGATTTTACAGGACAGAGCCTCGGATCATGATGGGTTCTCCTTATTCTCCCAAAACCTTATAGGAATCTACATATGACCTCCGCAGCTTTGATGTCCCACGCACCAGTGTCATTCTAGGTTAGAGAGCAGCTAATGGGTTAGTAGTCCCTCCCTCCTAGGCTGACGAAGTAAAGGTGACGGGTAATGGGCAACCGGACTGTGATGTCCATGATGTTTAAACCTTACCCCGGGAGAGCAGCGGTGCACGGGTGCGACAAGTCTGGCGTTTTAACAGCGGGACGACCATGCTGGGGTGTGTCGTCTTCGTCTCTTGGAGAGGTTGAGGGGACGGGTGTGGGTGTGCTTGTACGTGCCGACATGCTATCATATAGCAAGTCTTTTAATATTGCTCGTCAGAGTTACGTGAACAGTGAGAGATGGACCCATGGTGTCTTTGTTTTACGTGTGAACATGAAGGGCCTTGGGTCGAGCTGGTGGGTGTGGGAGGGGCGGCGCGGGGATGTGGGTGACGGGCCGGCACCAACCACCAAGAGCGAGGATTAGGTGACAGGTCTCCAACCGGCCACGAGGACTGTGAGAGCGAATAATCCTGTCGTTCAGCCATTGTTGCCGACCTGGATGATGGGACCGGGTCACCGCAGGTCACCGGTGCTCGAGTCATCATGCGCGACACCTCCTCCTTCAGCAGGACCTGCCTCTACTTCAGCACCTTCCTCTGACAGAACACTTTGTAGATCAATCTCGCTGAGATGCGTCAAGGAGTGTGTGTGTGTGTGTGTGTGTGTGTGTGTGTGTGTGTGTGTAGGGGCGAGTGGCGGCGCGAGAGGTGACCTCGAGGGAGGGGAGTCAGGCGGGCAACAGCCGCGTGGCCTTCCTCGGGTGAGGCAGGAGCGAGGTGAGGCGAGGCGTACACGGTGCGCCCGGATCTTGCTAGCCTCACTCTGGCTGGCCATGCCCACACCTTACCCATGGCTTGACCTGCCTTGCCCCATCATCTGCCTCGTCCTGTGCTACCCATGGCCAGGTCTACCTCATTACCTCCCTATGGCCTGGTTTAGGCTCTCAACCTGAACAGACCTGGTCTTGCCCATGCTGGCTCCTTGGCCGTGGTCCTTTCTGTCCTGCAACGCATCAATGGCCTGGTCTTACTCATCACCTGGCCATGACCAGTTCTGCCACCTGTCGAGACCTGCCACCACCACCACCTGCCGTGGGTGGCGCACCACCTACCGTACCACAGAACCTGGTCATGGTCCACCCACCTCAGCACCTGCCCAGGGCCTCCCCTGCACCACCTTCCCGGACGGTGCGTGACCCGCACTTCCCGTCGTTGCCGGTGATGAATTAAAGTTCTTGACTGAGGAGGAATATAAATACACACAACGGTATCACTCAGGGATAAAGCAACTCGGATACACAGGGAGGAGAGGTACACACTCGGGTATGTGGTGTGAACAGACGAAGGGTTAACATCGCCCTCACTGTGAATAGTAAGTGTTTACCGGTGATACTATTGTCATCCTGACCGCTCATGGCATTGCCCCGGTGACCACCGTTATCACTACCATCGTCACAACGACCCTGGGCTATCAGCCCCGTAACCCGTCTCTCCCCTCCCTCCACACTCAGACAAAGAACCCGTACGAGTGTCCACACCCCGCTTTACTCCCGTTCTTTACCTGCTCGACACCTCTTCTGTTTCTACACCTCTCCCTTCCATACACTGCCCTAGAGACATGCAAGACCCAAGAACAGTAACGTACCACAGGAGTGAGGGTGCTGCTGGGCTTGGCTGTGTGCACCGCGCGGGTTCGTCTGAGCCTCGCTAAAGACGCATTATCGTCACCATGTTCTGGTGTTCCGTGTTCCAATTACCACCACAACATGGTGACGATAATGCGCTTTAGTGGGCTAACTTTAGAGAGTAAAGAGGATGCAACTCAAAGTAGGCAACATCACTACTATAATGACCCCGAGCTGAAACAGCTTAAATTTATAGCTAGGCAAATACGTAAAGGTTATAGACAACTTCAAACACCCCAAATGCTAAAACTATTTCAAGCATCTCTTGTAGCAGTAAGGGAACGAATGACTCAGTTCAGAGAGGACTGGGAACAGTCTGTCAGTGGACTAAATCCACACTCTCCTTTAAGCCAAACCTGGAAGGATATTAAGAGAAACATTGGAAAGAAAAATGAATAAGTGTCTCATCCCAACCCGCTGGGCTCATTCCTCTAGCTATAACATGCTGCCACCTGAGACTAGGGATGTTTTGTTCAACAAATCCAAAGAAAGAGAAGATCTTACCCGGTTCATGGGAGACAAGCAATATGATGACTGTGATGTGCCAAGGTCAGGGGCATTGCCCCTGGGGAGGATGATATCACTTACGACATCATTACACTGCTAAGATGTGTACCTGGTAATTCCATTATTAAAGCTGTATGATATGACTTATACCACGGGTCGTCTACCCTCCTCATGGACCAACAACATAATTGTACCAACACGTAAACACAATCGATCTGATGAATTTAGCCTCATCTCCCTGACAAGTTGTTTGTGCAAACCTTTTGAGAGGATAGTGCTCAACAGACTACTACACACATTCAAAGAATATATGTCACCAAATATTACTGGTTTGACACACAGCAAAAGTGTGCACAGTTGTATCATATATGAGTTAGCAAAAAATGGATATAGGTGGCCTGCTCCTTAACTGGGTACTCGGCTATCGCTCTACCAGAACGTCAAGCTGTGTTGTTTCACGGCTACAAAAGTGAAGGTAAAGACATGCTACTTAGCACTCCTCAAGGTGAAGTACCTAGCCCCACTTTCTTCAGTGTACTAATCAATGCATTACTGAAATCGATTCCACAGTGTCCCAGAAATATCACTATTCGTTCTGCTGATGATATTCTTGTACATACCAAAACATATCGTGAAATTCAAACCAATCTTAAGTGCATACACATAGCCTGTGAAAGCCTTAGCTTCATCATATCTAGAGATAAAACCATCTAAGTTGACAACTGGGGAAAACCCGATTGACTACGTCTCCTCCTTTATATACCTTGGTGTGTCAGTCCCATGTGCTGCTGCTGGTGTGCAAAAACTAAATCGACAATGCTCAGATAGGCGCAGAGATCTTAGAGCTGTTGCAGGGTACAACCCTAACTGTGGTGCAAATATCAGAATTGGTGAAATGATGTGCTTAGCTTATATTAGGTCTCTAATAGATTACCACGCACCAGTTTTGGTCCTACACTACAGATAAGGTGTCAACAGACTTGAAAAAATGCAAAATGAAGCCTTAAGAATCATACTTGCTTGCCCGAAGTCCACTAAAGAACTCAACCTGCGGAAAGAATTTGGAATTCCCAGCATTTGAAATCAATCTTATTATTGGACTGAAACTTCTGCGTGGTGATCCAGATAGTGTTGTCTCTAAAGAAATGTTAAACCATATATGCCATGGCACAAGTGAATCAAAATGGATCCAAATAACTACCAGCCACATGACAATGTTTGGTGTACACAATTTGTATAGAATGAGCGAGCAGCAGCATTTCCTGCCTCCCTGGCAGATAACTCCTTTTGACGTCACTACACCAACTTATCCACACAAGAAACTAATTACTTATAATCTTCACCTTCAACACCTAGCCAAGACCAGTGATCTTGAACATGTACAGAAACTCCAGACTGACAGTAACAGAGCCCAGTGCATCTATACTGACGGTTCTGGCGACTCTGCCACTGGCTGGGAGGGCAGGCAGTGCTGCCATTATGATCCAGCCTAATGGTAATAGATTAGAGAAAAATGTTAGAATAAACAAGTGGGCATCTACTCTACATACTGAATTGTTCGCCATACTTATCGCTCTTGAGCAGGCACAAATCACTGCCACAGACAGTTTAATTATCTCTGATTCTGTATCTTCATTACTTGCCCTTAACACCTTGAGATCAGAATATAACATGCTGGTCTCTGAAGCCAGATACAAATACTCAGACATTATTGCTCAAGGGATTCAAATCAAACTGTTATGGATTCCTTCTCATATAGACCTCCGTGAGCATGGCACAGCTGATGCTTTAGCCAAACTTGCACTTAGTAAAGGTGATGTTGAAAACACTATTGGGTTGTCAGTTAGAAGACTCTATACTGTAATTAGAAAGGAACTGACTGACCTCTTTTGAAGCACGAAGACGAGTTCAGATAAGCACAAGTAGAAACACTGTTCATCACAGTGAAATGTGTAAAGTAAAACATGTATATGGAGAAAGTAATAAGGTCAGCAGATGACATGATGGTGTAACTGCCAGACTGAGGCTAGGCTGCAGGTACTACTGGCGCTGTGGTCTAACTGGAGATGTTAACCGTGTGAATTGTAAAGTTTGTGGTCAAAGATTTGGACCCAAGCTAGAACACTGTGTCTCAGAATGTGAAAAAAAAAATAGAGCCTTTTATGGAAAGATCTAAACAAACCCTGCAAGAAATGTCACAACACCTTATTGTTGATAACAAGATACCTGAAATGTTAAGTTTGTATCCACTGTTTGCTTCTAGTCGGTAAAACTTACCATAGGAAACTATGTAATGTATGTACTGAAATACGAAGTGTAACATCTTATGTAATATCAAGCCACTGGAGTCTGACTAAGACCCTTTGTGACCCCTGTAATCCTTTTGCGCTGCCGATCACAGGATGAGCATAGGGGTGTACGATGAATTTGCCTGGGTTACCGGCACAAATCAAATCAAATCACTAAAGGCGGGAAACTCCCCCACCGACGTCACCAGGCGCTCTTCTCATCTTGTACTATTTCTCATACGACCGCTGGAGTTAACAGTGACAGATGGCCACTGTTGCGTCGAAGCGATCGCTGAGGATAGCATGAATGTAGGGAAGATGTCTCTGTGGGAAAATATTAAAGGTATAAGTTGCTGGCAGCAACAACACCTCAAGGAGAGACCACATGGCTGGCTGGTGCTTCGCCGTCAGCTGATCACGCCCCTTCTACACCCTCCCCAACCCCCACCTCCACCCCGGGCCGTCGGGGACTCCCCCTCTCCCCTCCCAGGATCCGCCATACCCGCCCACCCCCTAGCTCCTCCCCCGAAGCACTGGATTTTCGCTCCTGTTGCTGCAGGCTCGCCTGTTCTTACTAATCTCTCCTAATCTTACTGGAAGCCGCGGGGATATATTGATCTCCCTCCACCAGTAATACGTTTGTGGGAAGTCCTGATACCGTATCAGATGGGGTGGAATATCGCCAAGTTACACACACACACACACACACACACACACACGCTCTTTATGGGTTCACAGCCGATATCAGTGGCAGTAGAGATGTTGGCTTATCACCAGTTCACACTCCCGCACAACCAGACGACTTACACACACACACACACACAACCACACGACTTACACATACACACACACAACCACACGACTTACACATACACACACACAACCACACGACTTACACATACACACACACAACCACACGACTTACACATACACACACACACAACCACACGACTTACACACTCACAACCACACGACTTACACATACACACACACAACCACACGACTTACACATACACACGCATAACCACACGACTTACACATACACACACACAACCACACGACTTACACATACACACACACAACCATACGACTTACACATACACACGCACAACCACACGACTTACACATACACACACACAACCACACGACTTACACATACACACGCACAACCACACGACTTACACACACACACACACACACACACACACACACACACAACCACATGACTTACACATACACACGCACAACCACACGACTTACACATACACACGCATAACCACACGACTTACACACGCACAACCACACGACTAAAATATACATACCCACGCACAACCACACGACTTACATATACATACACACGCACAACCACACGACTAACATACACACGCACAACCACACGACTTACACATACATACATACCAACATATGTATATATTCAGGTGTATGCCTCCCCCCTCTACTTTCGTACAGAAAATGTCAACAAATGATGTAGAAAACGTCATGTTTCTTCATATTATCTCAATACTTATATGATCTAAGTAACTATTATTCTCCAGGATTAGCTATTCAGGGGCGTGGCTGTTGTCTGAGATTGGCTCGTCAGGGGCATGGTTAGTGTCTTGGATTGGCTAGTCAGGGGCTTCACCACTGTTTCTAGGACTGGCTGGTCAGCGCCGTGGCTACTGTATCTGGGATTGGCTAGTCAGGGCCAGCATGGCTACTGTGTCTGGGGACGTAGTGTTGACGGGCGTGGCTGCTACATATGGTCAAGGCTGTAGTGTGCCGGCATGGCTACTACATGTTTCCAAGGCTACTGTATAATAGGCGTTGGCTACTATATATAGCCAAGACTACTGTGTATGGACATGACTACTGTACATATGTATGTAAGAAGCATGGAAGAACAGTAAGAGCCGAGTTTCCACAAATTCCAACCTAAAGATTGACAATTTGACATCCTCATTAAATAGGCGGGGAGACTAGATATGGTCAAGAAGTAAGGTCGTGGTTGGGTAGTATGGTATACACAAAGAACCTCATGGTGAGGGCTGGTGCTGCTGCTACACTAGGCTGGTCGGGACGTTATGGGGGTGATGGCGTACCCTGTGTACGTGTGTGAGGGTAGAACAAAGAGGGAAGAAGTAGGTGGCCTACACAGATGTAAACACGGTGTGTGTGTGTGTGTGTGTGTGTGTTTGTGTGTTAGTGAGAAGTTGATGGTATTCATAAGTTCAATATGGCTAACTTGGTGCATGGGGGGAGGTGGTATTTGTTTATTTTACAAGACTTGGGGTTTAAACTCTCTCTCTCTCTCTCTCTCTCTCTCTCTCTCTCTCTCTCTCTCTCTCTCTCTCTCTCTCTCTCTCTCATTCATTTGGTATACGGTACCTATTTAAACACGTTCGTTGGTCTGTGTGGTGTCTATGCACATGATTGCAAATTATATTTCTTCTATTTCATCAGAGATTGTGTGATTAAAATGTACACAGAGTCCTGTGGTGCTGAAACGTGTTCAGTGGTGGGTCGTACATAACAGAGCTCAACACCTGTTTCAGATCGTGTGTTCACAGATGTCTCGTATGTGTATCGACAGGTGTGAAAGTATGTTCTGTTCATTTTTCAGACATCTAGTCTGTGAGTAGGCAATGATATGAAACAGGGTAAACGATGATATGAAATCGAGTAAATGTCTTTTAAGGCCTTTGGTGTCTTCGTGCTATTGTAAACAGTAATTGTAAATATGTTTACAGATGAGTGGTATTGTCCACATGATCTGAAGGTCGTTCAGTCGGTGTATAGACGCGGAAAATGGACTTTATTTTCAGGCTTATTCAGAGTTAATTTGCATTTTGGTGGCGTTCCTTCGGTGTGGCGAGAATGAGTCACTGGTGGCGATGGTTGACCTGAGGCCAGGGATGAGGAGTGGCCTGAGGTCACGGGTTGACCGTGAAGACCCACCCACAGAGCCGTACAGTGACGCACCAACTGACCTGACCAGCCCACCAGACTCACCAACATTAAATGACCGAGAGTGAGGGAGACATTTAATCTCGGTCCTCACCACCATCGCAACGACCCGGTGGAGGAAGCCATTTAAGTAGCTAGGATGGGCAGCGTATGATGTGTGTGTGTGTGTGTGTGTGTGTGTGTGTGTGTGTGTGAGGAGGGGAGGGATGGGGGAAGCGGGGAGGGAGTTATACATGGCACGGGAAGGGTAGGTGGTGTACCTGGAGTCCGAGGGAAAGCCAAATAACTGAAGACCCGATAGTCTTTCACGAGAGGACACAAACTGTGTCGTACTGTATGTGGTGGTGTTAGAGGAGGTGATACATGGCTGGGAGGGCGGCAGAGGTGAAGAGTGTGAGGGGGTGTGAACGTGAGAAAGGTAAGCCTGTGGTGTGACAACGAATGGGAAGGAGACAGAGGGACAGGGGTGGGACGGCGTGAAGCAAAATTGCAAGTGACAGAATATGCTTAAACTTTCCTCTGTAAACCATCTGTATGCCTTTCTACTCCTACCACACTAAGGTTCGAGTTTCTAATATTCTTCCTGTCTCACAGACAGCCTCGTTTAGGGCGCAGTGGTCTGTTGCTGCTT
This sequence comes from Panulirus ornatus, assembly GCF_036320965.1. Taxonomy (NCBI): domain Eukaryota; kingdom Metazoa; phylum Arthropoda; class Malacostraca; order Decapoda; family Palinuridae; genus Panulirus; species Panulirus ornatus. Next base: position 28,204,326 of record NC_092281.1, read on the forward strand.
GAATTCCTTTGTAACTGTAGTGACAGAGAGCAGTATGGGGCCCAATCCGCCAGCACTGCTTCAGTTATCTTGTGTGTGGCTGGAGCAGGATGGGGTGGGGAAGTGTGTGGCACGTGAGGACTGGTGGTAGTGGGTGGTGGTTAGGATGTTTGCGTAAGGTGGTGTGGGTGGCCGGGGGGGTCCCAGACGGCTTGAAGGGACACGACGCACCCCGTGAGGCAAACTTGGCTACAATAAGACCCAAGCATCCCCAGCTGTGTCTTCCTTCCCCCTCCCTCCCTACGCCACCCCTACCTTATATCACCCTCACACTCTGGAGCCTGATCCTCCCTCCCCCACCCTTGTTTCCTGCTACCAGCATCGCCACGACCGACGGCTGCCTCCCACACGTACACTGGTAGGACCATCCCCACGCCAGCATGTTCGTCTCAATTCGACCAACACTGTGGCCACGCTTCAGCCTACACCGATCACACCTCACCCTACACTGGCCACACATCACCCTACACTGGCCACACATCACCCTGCACTGGCCACACTCCACACTGTACTGGCCACACATCACCCTACACTGGCCTTACATCACCCTGCACTGGCCACACTCCACACTGTACTGGCCACACATCACCCTACACTGGCCACACATCACCCTACATTGGCCTCACATCACCCTGCACTGGCCACACTCCACACTGTACTGGCCACACATCATACCTCCCTACACTGGCCACACATGAACCTCGTCTGGCCACGCCCCCGTCACATTATGCAACAAGACCCTCAAGGCCTCTCTTGGCCCCTCCATGTGTCGCCAGCTGCTGCGACCCTGTTTACTGCTGTAACCCTCCTTCCTGCTGCTGGTGCTGTGACCCTGCTTCCTGCTGCTGTTGCTGTGACCCTGACTGACCCTGCTTCCTGCTGCTGGTGCTGTGACCCTGACTGACCCTGCTTCCTGCTGCTGGTGCTGTGACCCTGCTTCCTGCTGCTGGTGCTGTGACCCTGACTGACCCTGCTTCCTGCTGCTGGTGCTGTGACCCTGCTTCCTGCTGCTGGTGCTGTGACCCTGACCCTTTTTCCTGCTGCTGGTGCTGTGACCCTGACCCTGCTTCCTGCTGCTGGTGCTGTGACCCTGACCGTGCTTCCTGCGGCTGGTGCTGTGACCCTGACCCTGCTTCGTGCTGTTGGTGCTGTGACCTTACTTACTGATGAGGACTGCCATAAGAACCCTTCATCCCTTTGCTGCTTCTGTCGTGAACATGCTTTCTGCTGCTGTGACCCACTGTTATAGTCTGTGTTGCCTCTTAACACGCCAGTGACCTCTATATATACTATATACTTTCCTGCCCCCAGGATCCCCCGCTATGGGGCTCCCCCAGCACCCAGGAAGCTGGCCACGTCCACCGGGCGGGACCACAGGTCAAGAAGTGTGGTGATCTGTGTGTTTACGTGTGAGATGGGTGAAGAGTAAGGGTTTTGCGTCTTCAGTGTGGAGGTTGCATCCTGGGCTTAACGCGTCTTGTGATTATGACGAAGCGTTCTTTGCAGTGTTGGAGAGATGGGTGAGTGGCCAAGGCACATACAAGAAAGTATAACTCCTACATGCCTGGGGAATATAGTTTGAGATATGATTTTTGTTTTTGTTTTTGCCTGAAGAGGCGGCTACTTTATTGTGTATTCCTTCACATCCTGTGGTTAGGGGCACAGAAGAAGGCTCAGAGTTAAAAAGAAAAGAAAAGAAGAAAGTCTTCAGTTATGTGAGAGGGGTGTACGTCTGCTGGAGTGGAGTTTAAACACTGGATAAGGAAGGCGGTTATTTACCGTATGTCTCGTCATTACGGTATATATATGTGTCATCAGTGTCGTGTTTGTTGGGGATGTGGGATCAATAAGTACAGGCTCCTGAAGGGTGAAGCAGAGACACTTATTTTCCTTTCGAGTTGGTGGTTGTCCATGGTGAGAGGAAGTCTTGAGTGGTGTTGCAAAGAAGTGAGTGCCGAAGACATATTGAAGTGAAATTACATTGGAAGTATTTCTGTGAATAGTTTTGAAGATATGAATTATCTTCCTTATGATTACCTGCGCATTAGATGCGTGGTAAGTTGTAAGATGAGGATGAACTAGCAAGATAATTCGGATCCTTTTTCTTGAATGTTTTTTCTTTTTTTTTCAAACGGAACTTCCTGAATTTTCGCTGAATTTTGTCACAGATTATGCAAATTAAGAGTAGGAGAATTGACCCACCCAACGTGGCGATCGAACGGGCGCTCCGCAGGTCAGGGAGGCTTCCTTCCTGACCAGGTGGCTAAGTAAGGTGGGTTTTCTGTGCGGGTCTCCTGACGGAGATCTGATGTGGCGCTGAGCTTGCTGTCGTAGTGTCAACCAAGACCCTTGGTCTCAGGGGTACGATTCACTGGTGTGATGTGGTGTTGACCTGACCTCTACGGGTCTGGTCAGTAGGCTGGGCCATCACATCCAAGGTTCGTACCATCGTGCCCAAAGGGCCTGTGTACCACCGTGACCAAGAGTCGTACCCTCGTGTTCAAGGGTCGTGAGGTCGTGTTAAGGAGTCGTAATATCGTCCCAGTTCATACAATTTTCCCCAAATTGAAACCCTCTAGACTATAGACGAAGGAGGCGATGCAGCCAACAGTCTTTTAGTATAATCCGCACAGCCACAATGGTCCTCAGGTCTGAGGTCTCCCACCTCCAGGTCCTCACCAGTCACTGTGCTAAATATAAACATCGCAGTATTCATATAGGGAAAATTGTGAACATATATGGGACTATACACTTAAAATGTCACGCGTGGTAACAAAAAATTTACTTAATTGTACATGGGGTAATGAAGGGGGAGGGAGGGAAGATGTTTATAGCGAGAAGTGTGGTGCTGTGGGGGAGGGGCGTGGTGTGGTGGTAAGGGCGAGTTTTGATGTGGTGAGACGGCGTGGTGTGTTGGTAAGGGTGTTGTGGTGAAGGGGCGTGGTGTAGTGTGTTGTGGTGAGGAAGTACTGTGTAGGGTGGTGTGATGGTGAACCGGCGAGGTGTGGTAGTTGAAGCATTATGCTGTACATATGTGATGTGATGGTGAGGGGGAGTGGGGTAGTTTGGTGGCGAAAGGACATGGTATATTGTGGTGTGGCGATGAGGGAGGCACGGTACACTGTGGTGAGGGAGTACGGTATACTGTGCTGTGGTGATGATGGAGCACGGTATACTGTGCTGTGGTGGTAAGGGCATGGTATACTGTGCTGTGGTGGTAAGGGCATGGTATACTGTGCTGTGGTGGTAAGGGCATGGTATACTGTGCTGTGATGAGGGGGCACGGTATATACTGTGCTGTGGTGGTGAGGGCATGGTATGCTGCCGTGGTGGTGAGGAGACATGTTGTGATGTGATGGTGAGGGGCATGGTCTATTGCTGTGTGGTTGAGGTAGTGTGTTGTAGTGGTGAGAGGACTTAGGGTAGTGTTGTATGCTGATGTCAGGGCGTAGTGTAGTGTGGCGTAGTGGAGAGAGGGGTGTAGTTTAGTGTACTGATGGCACGTGTAATGTGGTGGTGGTGAGGGGGCGTGTTGTGTGGGGTGGTGGTGATGAGGAGGCGTGGTGCAGTGTGGTTGTGGTAAGGGGAAGTGGTGCAGTGTGGTGGTGAGGGGGGCGTGGTATGATGTGGTGGTGGTGGTGGTGGTGAGCGCGGTAAGATGACTGTGGTGGTGGAGGGAGGAGTGGCCAGCGATCATTACTCCCGACTCGTCTTACGTAAGTGTTCGCCGCCAGTCATGTCCTCCCCAGCGCTACACCCTCCACGCTGCCACAAGTACACCCACCTCTGCCTACCCGCACACCTCCTCCCACATACACCTCCCTCCTGCCGCCTACACTGTCACATGTACACCCAACTCCTTCCTCACCACCCACATACCTCCACAAACTTCTGCCTGCCTCCTGCCCTGTACACTTCCCTACTCCACCTGAGTAGCCATCACACCATCAGCTGTGATGCCTTACCTCCGTCACCAGCCATGCCTCGACATCTGCTCTTGGACTGCCCGACTAACTCCACTCCGTCAGAATATCAGCACCATCATCACCACCAGCGAGTCCTTGTGAGATCCTGCACCTGAGGCTAAGGAGGAGGAGCAGGAGGCGGCGGCAAAGGGCAAGAAGATTGGGCCTGGGTAAGGGTCAGGAGGAGGAGGAGGAACCTCTTCCCCCAAGGGACAAAGCAGGGCTCTGCCTGCCTCAGAAACTGCACACCTTGGTAGATCATGTGTCCCGTAGGCTTCGTCTGCCATCGTACCTTCCACTATTGGAATGGAAGGGTGTCTGACCTGCGTTCCGACCCATTCACTGTGTAATTAAGACAATCCTTTTCTGATCAACAACATTCCTTATTTGACCAGCAAAACCTTGACTCGCTCTTCTCCTCTCCTCCTGATCCACTGGTTACTCAACAGATCCTTTCCAGCTCGACATTTTAAAAGCCACCAAGCTTCTGGTTGATCTGCAACGTGACACCCCCTACACCTACGAAAGCCATCTCATTTTCTCCTATCCGTAGCTGTCTTACTGGATCACACTGCTTCTGATTTAGTAGAGTATTTAGCTTTCAGTCCACTGGCTGCAGTTGATCCAACCAACCGTTTTCAGTGGCCTTCACCCCTATCTGATTCAAGAGACCCATCTTACACGCGTTCTGATTCGTTCAGAAATTAATCCTCAGCATCACCAGTGATCTGCTCAGCGACAAATCGTTGCGGTTGTGCACCGTTGGCCTCCCAGCCACGGTAGGTGCGGGCGGCGGCGGCTCTTAAGTTCAAGGCCTGGGGAGCACGATAGCTCCGTCTAAGGTGGCGTGTTGGTAACTTTACACCCTGTGTGTTTATTGCTGTGGCTGGTGCGAGCGAGCAAGCGAGCCAGCGCTCCAGTGCTGCTGGGCGAGGCGGCTAGGCAGAGGGGTTGAGGGCCCTGTGTCTCGCCTCACGAGGTATTGACATATTGTGAAATGTTCATGTCGGAGAGTGTCGCTTTCCAGGGGTGTATTTCTGCTAATGTGATCCACAGAGGTCGTTGCTCACGTTACCGAATCATTGTCTTTACCGTGTGATTGTATTCGCATGACCTTTCTTCTGTTACTAAGCTGAAAGTTTTAATCTTAAGTAACCAGGAACCTCTCTTGTCTCGTGTTAAACGTGTTGTATTTGCGTTACTGGATTGACTTTGTGTTATTTATTCCAGATTTGGTAATTTTTTAATGTTCTGCTGTAGAAGTCGTTAGGCGTATACACGTCTTAATATTTTGCCTTTTGTTTTATACTTCCAAATTACTTTACATAACGCACTTCTCCCGTCTGGGGGCCTCAGTGAGTCTGTGTTGGCTTCGTGTTACTGAATGTTGCTTCTTTCCTTAAATTGTTGTGTTACTTTAGACGGGTTTCTTGTGTTTCTGAGTCGGTCGTGTTCGTGACGTGATCTTTGTCGTAGTGATGGGGTGGAGGGAGGGTGGAGGGCTGCTGCAGGTGTGTGTTGCTGCGTCCGAGTCGTGTCGGACAGACCATTGTGTTGGTCTGTCATGGGTTGGCAAGGCTAGGGTGACGGCTCACGGGAGACACCAACATTGTTCTGTCTGCCTCTCCTGTTATCTGTCTCTTCGTCTACTACATCCTGTATCTGCTTGTCTTCCTCCACTTTTTTTTTTTTTTCATTTATCGTCCCGTTTTCCCTACCAGTCCTCGCGTCTCCACCCATCTCAGTGTACCGTCTCTCACCCTTCATCTCTTATTTCCAGCCTCGTTGTCTCCAGCCACATCTCAGACTGTCTTCAATTGCCTTTTGTCTCCATGTTTCGACCAACCTCTTGTTCCTCTCTCTTTCCTCTGTCTCAGCTCTCTCCCACCTCCACCTTGTATCATGTTTCTGTCTGGCTTTTCACCTGTACTACTCTTGTCTTGGTCTGTCGTCACTTGCCCTTATCTTGACCTCATCTTCATCTGTCTCGTTTTCTCTTCGTCCGTTTCTTTGTGTGTACATTAGTCTCCTTTTTCTTCCATGTCTTCTCTTGTCTTCCACTAGCCTTACTTGACTTCTCTTATCTTCACCGGGTTGTCCTTTTCCATTTTTGTCTTCTCCCTTCACTCGCCACCTGTGGCCTTCATGCTTCCTTGTCTTCACCTGTCTCCTCCCGTCTCCGTCAGGCTCACCTGTTGTCTCCACTCTACCTACCGCTCCCTCCTCCCCATCTTACTGCTTACTCCCACCTCTCTCTCTCTCTCTCTCTCTCTCTCTCTCTCTCTCTCTCTCTCTCTCTCTCTCTCTCTCTCTCTCTCTCTCAACCCTTTTTCACTAGCATTATCATTCTCTCCTTCCCCTTATTTTCCATTGTAGTGCACCCCACAGAACACTATTCATCTGTTCTTAGTGTTCTCTGCCCTCACCCTCGACTTAAGTGCCTTACTTGAGAGAGAGAGAGAGAGAGAGAGAGAGAGAGAGAGAGAGAGAGAGAGAGAGAGAGAGAGAGAGAGAGAGAGAGAACGATCTAATTTTTGCTATGTCAACAAGACACTGTTGGATTCGTCCATAAGGGATTTATCAGCCATAGTAAGTGTTGTCGCTGCGGCTTATCAGATAGTGTCACCTAATATGCCAGGGTCCTGGCCGTCACACAGCCCACCCACCCCACTCTATGGTCGCCACCTCCTCCCTCCTGCCTCTACGGTGACCTGTTTGATCAGGGTCGGAGAATACCTCCCTATTCATAGGGTCTAGCTAAGGCCGGTTGGCCGCTCAGGGTCCACGGTTGTTTTCGTACCCCAATATGGGGACCATGTTCGTCAGTCCATCGCCTTCTCAGATTTAAGAATCTTTTACGACGGTACGGCCATTGAAGACGACGGTACGGTCCCTGACCCATAATGACCTGACTCGTAACGGTTAGGTCAAAGGCCACGCCGCCATACCCAAGGGTCGCACCGTCGTGTTCAAGGACCTTCCCTCTATGCTCAAGGTTCCAAGTTGCTACAAGGGCTGTGGGTTGGGCGAAGTGAATCCCATAATCTGATCGACTGCCCAGCTGGCATAGCCATTTAAATCCCCAGTGTGCCCCCTGCCGCCAGCGGCTGGGGGACCCGCCACCAGGAGCAGCAGCATGGCCCACCTCGAAGCGATATCTTTAAATGTACTAACGCAAGGCGTGTTTACCGGCCAGACGAACCACGTGTTGCGCGCGGCCCCGGGACTCCCGCCTCTCCAGCACGCCGGCGCAAGACCCACAGTGTCATCCCCGGGCCAGCCCGACCTCCACGTGACTAGATGGACACGAGCCAAGTGCTTCAGACTCATCAGACGCTTTTGGTGAACACTCTTGACATACGTATATTCTGGATCATTGTGATGGCCTTCCGAACGGAAATCAAACGACTAAGACTAATGAGAGTGTGACACGCTGGTTCTGTCTGCCGGCCCCACCAGTACACCGGCCGCCGCCGCTCCAGCTGGTATGACTAAGGAAAAATGAGATCACTGTCACCCTCCTTGTGTGGGGAGCGGAGCTGTGTGGTGTGCTCCTTGGTCTGCTTTATGGCTGGCAGTGTCACCAGGTGAGGGAAGCTAAGCTCTTTCAGTGCCTGCTGGAGTGAGCGGGGGTTTGGAGGGGCGGAGGCTGGGTGCGTGACGCGAGGCGTGGAAAGGCAGTATAATAAGGGAGGAGAGATGTTGGCGGCAGGAGGTGCTGGGGTTGTGAAGGTGCCCGCACACCTGCAGCACCCGACCCCAGGTCGCCTACCTCTCCTGTCTCCTTGTCTTCCCACAGCCAGATGTGCGCCTGCTGTATGTGTGATTGCTTTTGACGTATTATGGGGAGGGGTTTACACTCGTGTTGCCCCGTCTCTTGACCTTGTACACGTACGTAACGCGTCTTTATTCTTATGTATGTATACACACACATACACACACACACACACCTCAGCGTAGGTCAGGTAACCATTCAGAGACCAACCCCAAAGGGAAGGATGAGGAGCTTGATTGGTTGTAAGCCGGCTGCCATGTCCAGGGTGTGTGTGTGTGTGTGAAGGGGGCGTGGATGTGTTGGCCTGTGGTTGCACATAAGTCTGGTGGGTCACACGTTAAACTTAATTACTGCCGAGTGGTTGCTGTTGGGTGGTTGTTGGTTGGATGGATGCTGAGTGTTGTATAAAGAAACGTGTCCATACGGGAGTCGACAGTGTATCGCTGCCATCAACGTCCCTGTGTTTCTGGAGGCGTGAATACACCTCCTGTAGGTTAACAGTACTGACCTCTGAGACGGATCTGCCCTCGGTCTACAGCCTGGCGATCTGCTGTGAAAATAATACGTTCGGGACCTAAAGAGAATCTTCAAAGGCATTGACGATCTACCGGTAGGAAGATATTGGAAGGAACTGGATTGCATCTGTCTCACCCAGGGGCGAATTTAAGGTGAGCTCTGTGAGAGAGAGAGAGAGAGAGAGAGAGAGAGAGAGAGAGAGAGAGAGAGAGAGAGAGAGAGAGAGAGAGAGAGAGAGAGAGAATCAAGAACTCCACCATCAACAAATGGATAATCCAGTCGATTCATCAAAGAACACAGCAGCAAAGCCGACCCGAAAAGACAACTGGATATCATTATGTAGAGCAAGGAGGAGGAACACAAGTGAGACACTTGGTGACGCCAGACCCAATCGTGAGCTTTCAAAATATCAGAAGTTCCGAAGGCGGGAACATGGATGTCATGCAAGTCCGACAGATCGGAGTGAACGTCACCCTTGGATGTAGTCGTGCAGAACCTTTTCTGGTGGTCACCGCAGACCGTAAAACTAGAGGTGCCAGAGAAAATATGGGTCGAGCAGACAGACAGACATCTTGAAAGTCTATGGTTGTAGAAATCATGGTTGTAAGACGACAAGACTCACGCTTTCACGGGATGTAAATGTCCCTCACTTCAGCGCTTGGCAACGAGTGACGCGTTCAACGCGAGGCAAGTGGTGCTGACGTGTTCAACGAGTGGTAACCGTTGCAGCACGTGGTAGCTGCTGACGTGGTCCGCGAACGTGGCATCTCGAGAACCTTTCCTTTACTCAGCCCACGTGGCCCGCCCGCCCATCCTTCTCAGTGGTGACGCAACCAAGATTTAGTGCGGAGTTCCCCAGCGATGGCTTAGGCGGGTCACCAGGAACCCCTCCCCCAAGCCACTTACCCATGCCGGCGGGAGTGCATCACTCCACACACACACACACACACACACACACACAGGCCTGACCATCGCCACTGCGTCACTAGGGTATGACTTGCTCCCACAGCTTAAGGGAAGGGTGGCTGCTGGCTCTCCTCCTGACACCTGACCCCGTCCTGAACGAACTGGTCAGGTCATGAGGTTGTCTGAGAGTGCATTCGCTGACCGCCACTAGTGCTGTTGCGACGGCCAGAGAAAATGGAACAGAATAAGTTGTCTTCTCCTGTCATTCGCAAATCAAGTCCTCAACTGCACCAGCAAATGCTCGAACATACGCCGTAAATACACGGTAAACAGCTGAGCAGCAACGCAGGGACGCACCAGGGTCTAGATAGCCGTAGTGTGTGGTGCGGATGATCGCCTCTCGGTGCACCTGTGTCCCACACCAAGAGTATGTGGGCCACTGTTTACATCTGGACATCCGAATAGTGTTTGTTTGTGTGCATGTGTATGTATGATGCTGGCTGCATTATATATATATATATATATATATATATATATATATATATATATATATATATATATATATATATATATATATATTGCAATCTCAGGACGCCTTTTGTAGGGTTTTCGCAAGAGGGGGTATGATGAATTCCTTTGAAGAGGGAAGGTGTCTGACGATGATAAGCCTTACCGAAGGTGACACACACACACACACACACACACACACACACACACACACATACATACATATATATATATATATATATATATATATATATATATATATATATATATATATAACATTTCATATGGTTAAGAGCCGATAAACAAAATACAAGGAAAGAGCGTGTGGTGTTTGGCCGGGATGAGGGCTGGTTCACGAGTCGTCTGTTCTAAATACTGCTCGACTTTTCCATGCTCTAAGCCGATCACACTTGACCCCATTGGTGGCCGCGGCTTAGTTTAGTTTAGGTTAGCAGCCATCGTAAAGAAAACGGAATCGGTGGGATTAGGATGATTTTTTTGTCAAAGCCCTTGAGCATGACTTTATGACCCTTGAGCAACACGGTATGGCCCTTGAGCACGAAGGTCTGGCCCTCGAACAACATGGTGTGGCCGGCCCTTGTGCACCACGGTATGATCCTTGAGCACCACGGTATGATCCATGAGAACGACGGTATGACCCTTGAGCACGAAGGTATGGCCCTTGTCAAGGTAGGACGACTTGGCCTTTGACCAGGTAGGTTAATGGTGGAAGAAAAAAACAAACAAAAACAAGATTGGAGGTAAACAAGTGAAGGTTAGTTAAATCATCTTAACTCGATGTTTATAGTGAGGGGAGGGGGGTGTCCGAGGTCCATAGTGTAGCAAGAGGAAGTTGAAGTTGGTGGCGTAGGTGGGGTGGTAGGTAGGTAGGTGGGGAGGGAGGTAGATTTCAAGGATAGGGTGGCAGACAGCCCCCCAGCCAAGCGGAGCGGCCGGTCCCGTGGCACCAAGGCAAGGCCACACACGGCCGTCATATCTTGACTATTGTTTACCACCACCACTGCCAGGCACCTAGCCAGCCAGCCACCTCCCTCCCACCCACCTCCTGCTGTTGTGTCCTACGCTTCTGTGCTGGTGTTCTTATTCCTATTTTATTTTTGCTGCTGTTGCATATCTGCTTTCTTAGATATCCATGATGCATTGCCGCTGCTCCTGCATTGCCTCTACCCCGTTGCTGTTGGGGGTAATGTTGTTGGTGAAGGAGGCTCACCGGTGGCTCCTCCTCGTTGGAGATAACACACTTCGTGTTGGTGCGGCAGCTGCTGCTTCCTGCTGTCCTCTTGCTTGTTGGCCTGCTGATCCTTCCTCCTGCTCCACCGTCTCTTGATGCACTGGTCACTGCATCTTCTGCCTTACTGATTTATGCCGCCAAGGTGTGGGTGAGTGGGCATGGCTGGCCTGTTGTGGGTGAGTGGGCGTGACTGGCCAGATGTGGGTGAGTGGGCGTGACTGGCCAGATGTGGGTGAGTGGGCGTGGCTGACCAGGTTTGGGTGAGTGGGCGTGGTTGATCAGGTGTGGGTGAGTGGGCGTGGCTGGCCAGGTGTGGGTGTGTGAGCATGGCTGGCCGAGTGTGGACGTGGCTGGCCATGTATGGGGTGCTGTGGGCGTGGTCGGCCAAGTGTGGGGTGCCGTGAACGTGGCTGGCCATGTTTGGGGTGCTGTGGGCGTGGTCGGCCAAGTGTGGGGTGCCGTGAACGTGGCTGGCCATGTATGGGGTGCTGTGGGCGTGGCCGGCCAAGTATGGGGTGCTGTGGGCGTGGCTGGCCAGGTGTGAGGTGCTATGGGCGTGGCTGGCCAAGTGTGGGGGTGCTGTGGGCGTGGCTGGCCAGTTGTGGGGTGCTGTGAGCACGGGGGGGCAGGAGTGAGGTGGGGCCAGGGTGTGACGGGTCCCAGCTGGAACCAACCTGTGTCATTACCAGTTTATCCTTCCTGTGTTCACCTTACACAACGGTGGCACACCTGCCTTGGTAACACTGGGGGGAGTGAGGGGCGTCAGGGGGAGAAATGAGGGGGGTGGGTGTCAGGGGAGAAATGGAGGGGCTTCAGGAGAGAGACACAGGGACGTCAGGGGGGGGAGAGAAAGGATTTGATGGGAGAGAGGCGTGACTACCACTACTAACATACAAGATCAGGCGATCAGAGAATCACTTAATGTCAACTTCCTTGTGTGATAACCTTTATATATATATATATATATATATATATATATATATATATATATATATATATATATATATATATATATATATATATATATATAATCCTCCCATATTTTACGTATTAGTGAAGCACACTGTCCTACCTACCACCACCCTATCTGACGGGACCACAACAGGGGGAGGGGTATATCAGGGCCTCCTCCCACACCACCACCAGGTGTGCCACTCACCAGCCAGAGCTGTGTGGGGTTACTTTCCCCAGTCACCAGCACCGCCTGCCACGCCAGGGCTGGTGCTGCCGCCGCCCACCTGATTGCACCTCGCCTCTCTCTCTCTCTCTTTTCTCCCTCTCCCTCCCCGCCCAGACCCACCCCTGCCATTGTCACCTCCCGTGACGAGCCACTCTCCCTGCCGTCACGTTCCGTCACAGCCGTCTCCCCCCCCCTCCCTGCGCCGTCCAGTCTCCGAGAAAGCCACCATTCCCTGGCGTCATATTTTCGTCCCAGACACATTCCCCTGGCGTTACGTTTCGTCACAGTCGTACTATCTGCCGTCGTATTTCGTCACACACAACATTCCCTGGCGTCACTTTCCGTCACAACCATGCTCACTGCCATCACAGCACACAACTGAGCGTCACAGCTTCACTTCCTGCCATCACAGCCACACTCCTATTCGTCAGTCACACTTCCTGCCGTCACAGCCATACTTTCTACCGTCACATCCACATTTCTTACCCTCACAGCCACATTCCCAACCGTCACAGCCACACTCCTTACGGTGATAGCCTCACTCCCTACCGTCACAGCCACACTCCCAACCGTCACAGCCACACGCCCAGCCGTCACAGCCACACTCCCTTCCCTCACAGCCTCACTCCCAACCGTCATAGCCTCACTCCCTACCCTTACAGCTACACTCCCTACCCTCTCAGCCACACTCCCTACCCTCACAACCTCACTCCCAACCGTCACAGCCACACTCCCAACCGTCACAGCCACACGCCCAGCCGTCACAACCTCACTCCCTACCCTCACAATCTCACTCCCAACCGTCACAGCCTCACTCCCTACCTTCACAGCCACGCTCCCAACCGTCACAACCACAATTTTCTCGCACAAACTCCTGCAACCTGCGCGTCCACACCTGTTTTTTTAATGGGGGGGGGGGGGGGGTAGGAGGGGTGGTGATGGCAGCTGGCACTAGGTGGTGGTGGTGAGGGGTTAGGCGTTACATTGTAACAGATGGTTTGTTATGTTGATTCACTCAGCTGGTTAATTACCTTTTAAGATTTTAATCACCTCATTAATCATCATATATGTATGTTTTTACCACTTTGACACTAAACTCATTGAGATGATTTTTATGTACACACACACACACACACACACACACACACACACACACACACACACATCTCCGTGATTTAGTGGCTAGCGTTACTGACCATGAGTTTCCATGGGCCAGACCGGAGTCGGACCCTTATGTGATCGAATTCTGGTCGCGGCAGTTGGCCTACACTCAGCGTAGGTGTTCATCCTCCCCTCTGGGCTGAGACGCGCGCGCGCGCGCGCGTGTGTGTGTGTGTGTGTGTGTGTGTGTGTACAAAGTACAGCCATGGTATATAAATACAGGTTTAAGAGACGGGGCGACACGAGTGTAAAACTCTACCCGTAATACACACAGAGAAGGATGGCTGGAGTGTCAACCCTAGACTACCATAAAGCGTTTGACACCGTGTACAGCGCAGGAGGGAGGGGAAGACGCGGGATCTTCAGACAGGAATGAGAGAGAGAGAGAGAGAGAGAGAGAGAGAGAGAGAGAGAGAGAGAGAGAGAGAGAGAGAGAGAGAGAGATCATTTCGACGGAATGTTACCCGAGTGGGAGGTAGGCCTTCTCGGAGTGGGAATGGGTCACGCGCGGGGTAGCGAAAGGCTTCGTCCCGGCACCATTGCCCTTTATGTTCTATGTATATGACTCGCTAGAAAGATGGGACTCATGCCTGATGTATATTTATGGAGGGAAGTGAATAATGGCGAGTGCATCAGCTTACAAGGGGACCCAAGCAAAAGTCCAAATTTGGTTTGCTATGTGGTTGATGAAATTCCACCGAATGCAAATGTCGAGTAATGTGAACGGGTCACAGAGAAAGAAAGCATTATCGAGCAGAAAATAAATAAGCTGCAGGAATCTGTGTGTGAGCCAGACTTAAGAGAGTCGACATTGTCCTTGACCAGTCGTCAGAGCTTCATCTTCCCAGAGAAAAAAGAATAATGATATAAATGACTGCTTGAAAATGTTACTCCTGTGTTTATATTATTTAATAATGACCCCCAAACCATTTTTAAGAGAGCCCTTGTGTTAATTACGCGGATTAGGATTTATTCCACAAAAATATTCACATCCTACTGAAGGTCAAAACCACAACATGTTTCCAAGGTTTGGTCACCGAGAGAGGCGCTAAGATCTCAGAGAGAAGATCTAGAGGAACGTAACAAAAATGATGCACTAAATGTGCGTAAGAGCCGAGTTACAGTGACAGGTAAAGGGGGTCATAAACTTTCTTCCCATTATTTAAGAGAGAAGAGTGAGAGGTGACTAGATCACGAGCTTTTCACTAGCTTAATGATGTGATTCCGTCAGTAAACAGTTCTACGAGACGTTCAGAGACGGAGTAATCAAAGGCCAGAACAAGAGGGGAAGGAAGAGACATTGTCAAAGTGTTCAGAAGGACTTTTAAAGGTAGCTGTGGATACTGACCCTATACTAGAGTTGAAAAAAAGTACTATGGTATAGAAACGTCAAGAGATAAGGGCCCACGAGTGTAGAACTCCCTCCCCGCACTGTGTAAATGGGGAGTCACACACACACACACACACACACACACACACACACACACACACACACACACAGACAATTAGTTATCTAGTTACATTTATGACTTCCCAGTTCAGTAATATCTCAGGTGTGTATTTTCAGCAGAATGAGTGCCTAAATTAGACAAAGTGTTCATTATTTATTGTTGTATTATAAAACACACACACACACACACACACACACACACACACACACACACACACACCTACGCACGCCACCTGGAGGGTGGTGTGAGGGTGTAAAAAACTGAGGGAAGCAGGCCTGCCACGCCTCACCAAGGGCAACGTGGACAGGGTCGCGTCCAGCTCTACGGGAGGGAGGGAGTGGGGTGCTGTGGTGTGGTTGGCAGGTCGTGGCGGAGGGGGCGTGATGCAGCTGAGAGGGGGGGGGGGGGGGCAGGCGGAGGGAGACTATGATTGTGATGGTGTGGAGGTAGGGAGAGGGTGAGGAGCAGGTGGACCAGTAAGCAGGTGATAATAATGCTCCCCCCTCCCCTGCTGCTGCTGCACGGGCAACCCGCCATCCCATCCCCCGCCCCCTTCCCCCATACCAGGCTTTTTAACTCTGGCTTCCATTGACCTCCGACTGGGACAAAGGAGCTCCCACAAACAGCGAAGCTCATGATAAAACGAAGGTCGGTTTGTTCCCCGCTATTTTTACCTTCACCTGAACAGGAGAGAGAGAGAGAGAGAGAGAGAGAGAGAGAGAGAGAGAGAGAGAGAGAGAGAGAGAGAGAGAGAGAGAGAGAGAGAGAGAGAGAGAGAGAGAGAGAATCTATGCGGTGTCTACCCCTCCGTCAGGCAGGTTATGTACGCCTGAGAAACACAAGCATTTGGGACATTACGATAGTCCTGGTCAGACAGTGTGGTGGCGGGGATGATGGGCCGGGCTACCCGCGTCAGGCAGGTGCTGGGTTCTCATTCCTCCTGTGTTATCAAGGTTCCTTATCGTGTCTCCCCTCGTTACCACGCTATGTAACTGTGTTCCAAAGAATAACATTGATCCCTTCACCCACTCTCCCTCGTCCTCCTGCCCCTCACATAAACTTCATTATTTCAGTAATGACCCAATTACTCTCCACACATTGGTATTATTGATGTCCTCTCTATTGTCCACAGGTGAGTCCAGTGGACAGGTTATCAACACTCACATAGCTGACTACTGTAGGTAAGACGGATGTTATTATTATTATTATTATTATTATTATTATTATTATTATTAGTTAATAATGGAAGGAAAAAGGATAACGGAGAGCCCCAACAGGAGATGGAAAGATGGAGTGAAAAACATTTTGAGTAATCGGGGCCTGAATATGGAGGAGGGTGGAAGACGCGCACGGGATAGAGTGAACTGGAACGATGTGGTTTACAGGGGTCAACGTGGTATCATTTGACTGAACCAGGTCATGTGAAGTGGCCGGGGTAAACTATGATTCAAACTCAGGAACTCCTTCATGTGGCTCCTACAGGTCCCAGGCTACACTCCACACAGGAGCTGGGTAATGATGAACTCTTAGAGCGCGAAGGTTCTCATCAAGTCTGAACCATCCGTCCACTGCTGATTGTGGCATCCTGCTCGTAACCACACAGGTGGACTTCCTTAACATTACGCATGCACATTATATATATATATATATATATATATATATATATATATATATATATGATCGCTGTTTCCCTCGTCAGTGAGGTAGCGCCAAGAAACAGACCAACGGCCCATCCACTCGTACACACACACACACACACACACACACATATATATATATATATATTGGAAAGGATCACAATTTTGCGTGTGATCAAGATATTCCTATGAGTCCACGGGGATAATGAAACACGATAAGTTCCCAAGTGCACTTTCGTGTAATAATCACATCATCAGGGGAGACACAAGAGAGAAAAAAGTCAGTTGATATACATCGAAGAGACGAAGCTAGGACGCCATTTGCTATTATACGAAAGTGCACTTGGGAACTTATCGTGTTTCATTTTCCCCGTGGACTCATAGGAATATATATATATATATATATATATATATATATATATATATATATATATATATATATATATATAATGGAAAGGATCTCAATATTGCGCGTGATCAAGTATATTCCTCCGAGTCACGGGGAAAATGAAACACGACAAGTTCCCAAGTACACTTTCGTGTAATAATCACATCATCAGGGGAGACACAAGAAACAAATATAAGTCAGCTGATATACAACGAAGAGACGTAGCTAGGACGCCATTTGGTAAACACGTGATTGTCAATCACGACAATCACGTCTGTATATATATGTGTACATAAACGCACAAACACGTAAATGTACATACGTCACACACACACACACACACACACAGAGGAGGGGGTGGGGGAAATGATTAGTTTGGGTCTCCGGCCGTGGACGGCCGTTGCCATGGTGAGTTATATTAAAATACAACTTTGTTCACCTTTTTTCTTGTTTGAGATTATCTCGATTCGTCCCTCGATAGCCTCATTCCTCCGTTGTTTCCAAGTATTGTCTCAGTTTCCTTAAATCCTTTTCTCCCCCTACACTTGCTTCCCGAACGTCTCTTCCTTTAATATTGATTGTGACGGTTGTCTTATTTTATAATAATTTCCGTATTTGTCCCGATCACCTAAGTTTACCGTTCACGTCCTCCCGTCTCTCCACCACCGCCATGTTTCCCGGCATGGTCGTGTCCCTCCCTCCCGGCCTCCATTCCTGACGGAGGTCAATCTTGTTACGTCCTTGCTTCCGACCAGAGCCGGGCCCCTGACGCCCCACTCCCCACCTCGCCTTCCCAAGTCCTCCTACACGGACCACTCCCAGCCCCTCACTCTCCACTCCTCCCGAGACGTCGAGCCCTCGACACACAGCCCATCACATAACCTCCTCCACAGTCTGGCTCCTTCCAGCCCTCCTACGGTAGCCAGCGTGTGGCTGGATATTCTGAAACGCAGACATTTTTCAGGACATCAGGCGTGGCGACTGTGGCCCTCGGGCCCCCCCAGCCTAGATTTCTCCCACGCTTGGACACCCACACTGGCCGCCACGCCACGTCACGATCCATGTCGTACAATCCAGCACGGCCGCACACATCACGGGATCCAACATGGCCACCACCATCATATGATCCAACATAACCACACACACGACTGCCAGGACGCTGTCAAGGCGGCACACATTACATTTTTGTGCCAACTGATGATAACCTGTACAAATCCTCTTCGTTATAAGAGAATGCCTTCCATCTGTCAGGATTTTTTTTTCAGTCAGAGAGAATTTGATACCTCGATCTGCCAACCCTGTCCGCAGAGGAAGCTTAGGATCTGATTCTAGAAGACTGCAGTACTGGCTTGTAATGCCTGGTACCAGCCACTGGAGGACCTCATGTCCTTGCACTGTGAGAAGCGTCTGGTTAAGCAGCCGTGAGACACACAGTTTCCTGGTTGAACAATATGTCCTTCCTGGATGAGTGAAAACCTTATTTTTGTTTTTACTTTTGTGGATGTTTTTGTTTCCTCTCTTCCCTGCGTAGATTTCACGTAGCAGTCCCACTCTGGGTCTAGGGTTGGAGGAGGGGAGTAATGTACTGGGGACACAATTGATTCCCTGGAGGAGGCAGGGAGGCCTTGACCTCACCCACCCCACCACCACCACCACCACCACCACCCGGCTCCTCCTCACCATCCTCGTCGTCAGCACCATCTGCTTCCACCACCCACTATCACCACCTGGCTGTCACCATCCCTGTCGCCACCACCATCTGGCTCCCTCACCACCTGCCACCCAGTTCCCCGGACTATGGCTATGGGTAGGCAGGTGGTGGCCCTGGCAGGTGTCACTTGATGGAATCATTACCATCTGCCCTTGAGAGGACTACCGGGTTCTGTAGTAACTGCCACGAACGACCCGGGACCGCTGTGGCGGAGAGAGAGAGAGAGAGAGAGAGAGAGAGAGAGAGAGAGAGAGAGAGAGAGAGAGAGAGAGAGAGTCAACTTCAGACGAATCAAGTACCGGTAGGAAACATGAGGGATCCAAGACTCCAGTGGTGGGGGTGCAGGAGACAGGCAGGTGCAGTCATGATCCTGGCACACCTCGCTCACCGCCCTCCCCCTCCTGGTGGCCTCCCGTGTGACGTGTTCGGTGATGGTTGCCACCAGTGTCAAGCGTTGCCACCTGTGGTGGTGTCCTTCGCAATCACTGACAGCTATATTACCGACTCCTCACTCCCATACCTCCCGCATAGCGATGTACACATCTATCTATCTATCTATCTATCTATCTATCTCTATCTGTTTATCTGTATTTCTGTCTATCTATCTATCTCTGTGTACCAATCTATCTATATATTTATCCATCTATCTATCCATCCATCTATCGTAATGTGAGGTCTGGCCGGGAGATGTAGCTCACGTGTGATGGGGTCGGGTGAGAGCCTTGACCCTCACTGTTGTCACGACCCCGTCCCTCACCTGTGCTCTGACCCCTAACACCCTCATTTGGCAACGGATTCCCTCACACTTGGCACCTCCCCCAACCCCCTTCACTTGGCATCTGATTTTCCCACACTTGGCACCAGATTCTCCCACACTTTGGCACCTTTCCCCCACACTTGGCACCTTCTCCCACACTAAGTACCTGGTTCTTCCACAGTTGGCACCTTTTCCCCCACACTTACACTTTGCACCCACTCGCCCACGCTTAGCACCTGATGCCCTACCAGCACGACTGCGTTCCCCTAGCTACCCACTTCTGTTGCTATTCTTATTCCTTGAGCACACCCATACAACCCACCCTTGAGCAAGGCGGTACGACCCTCAGGTAAATTGACCCTCAAGGGTCAGGTCAGAGGCCAGAGCCATTTATCCAGTGGTCTTTCCTGTCTTGCTTAAGGGTCTTCCATGGTCGTGCACAGCATGTAAATGACGGAACGAGTTCGCTCGCCCGACCCTGGATGAGATGAATGTTGAAGGTCAGGGATGATGAGGGAGGGCGATGATGATGATGATGGAGGGGAGGACAGTATGGATGGAGAATGACGGCAAGGCGTGGGCACCTGGCATTGTCACAAGCTAGTCCAGTGGTCGAGGTAGGTAAATGAGGAAGGTTAGTAAGTAGAGAGGCATGTAGGTAAGAAGGGAGGCGAGTAGGTAAGTAGGAAGGGTGAAGGGTGTGTGGTGTCGGGTTTGGCTGCGACAAGTGTGTGATCAAGTTAATCCCCCAGGTCCCTCCTGCCTGCCTCCGTCACGCTAATCT
The DNA here is from genome assembly GCF_036320965.1 of Panulirus ornatus. Taxonomy (NCBI): domain Eukaryota; kingdom Metazoa; phylum Arthropoda; class Malacostraca; order Decapoda; family Palinuridae; genus Panulirus; species Panulirus ornatus. The sequence continues at coordinate 28,224,355 of NC_092281.1, forward strand.
GACGAGTGCCAAGTGAGGACACGACAGAGGCACCCCCCTTCCCTTACCCCTCCTCCACGCCAGATCAGGCACTGCACCGTCGGTCGGTGGTATGTGTGGGAGCAAGTACCTCCCTCCCTCACTCTCTTACCCCCTTATCACACGCACCCCCTAGTGTGGTACCCCTTGTCGTACCATCCCTAAGCATGGTAGCATCTCGCACCGATCGTGCTTTCCTCTAGCCCTCTCCTCGCATGTCTGACGCCGTCGGAGTAGGGCTGATGAGACATTGTAAGTGGGCGGCCTGCGGCATGCTTGTGGGCACTGCCATGTCCTTTTTTTTCTTCCAAAGGCAGAAGATGAGATGGTGTCTGACGGTGTGGGGGTTCCTGAGGGGACGGGAAGCTGGGTATGGCTGCGCCAGATTACTGTGTAGTGTAAGGCGAGCTGCCGCGGGTGGCCGGCACCCCTGCCTCCCTCCTGCACACCCATCCCGCCCTTTGTCACGCTCCCTGCCCGCCCACGTGGTCGTCTAGGGCGTGCTGCCCGGCGACTGGCGGGAGGATGGGGTCTGGGACCTGGTGGGTGGAGAGTGAGTCAACCTGGATGCGCCGGATGCCCAGCTGGCCGCGTGGGATGCTGATAATAATTGTCATCTTAGATGTACGAGGCGCATGGCAGGGTCAGGCAAGGCGGGCATACCTGCGCACATGGTGAACACATGAAATGAGAATAGAAATTCGACTATTTCCTTACATACATACATACACACATACATACATACATACATGTACGTATGTGAAGAAAAATAAATATGTATGGACATTCTCCCCCCACCCCCAGAGTGACAAGATGAAAGACCAAGTTGTTTTGGCACAGGGAGATGGGGGCCATATCTACCTGGTGACAGCGCCTGTGTCCGGATCTCTTGAGTTACTCAGGGTTAGTGTTTGTACTGAGAACAGAGGTGCCCCTCTCCTCCGTGCGTAGGGTCAGGTGCGGCCAAGGAACCCACTGGGATGATGTGCTTGTCAGAGGATTTTGTATGTTGGTGGCGGAGGAATATATATGCATGTTATGGGTTGTTAGTTATACGTACATCACCGGGGAGGGATGAAGTCTGGGGAGATATCAGGCGTGCCTACAGACACGTTGCAGGGTCGAACAATGATCTCATCTCATGTGGATACCGTTATTTACTATGTGCTCCATGTGTGGATGTGTTCCAGCCCCGTAGCTCTAACACGCTGTCTACGGTAACGTTTGGCGAGGTGTCTAGGATGATGGATGGTGAGGCTCTGAGGATAGTGGGTGGGGTTTCTAGGGTGGCGTGTGATAGGTTTTGTTGGGTGGGTTTTCAAAGATGATGTTTGCTACGGTTTGTGGGTGTGAAGCAGCCGTGTTGTGCAGCTGAGGTGTGCGCTGTCTTTCCCTCTGTTGTGTCTGTTGTTACCGGGCAAGGCGACGTAGCTGTTGTGTCGTGTGTACACCACCGCTCTGCTCGTTTCCGGTGTCGCAGTCGTCTGCCTCCTCATTACGCAGTTCGTCTCTCAAGAAGTTCTCCATTTTTTTTCTCTCATTCTTTCTCATATGCTGAGTGGCTCCTAAGCACTTCCTGCCGCGCCCTGGCTGTACCACCACATCCACCACTTACCCTGCGGACACCCACTACCACGTCCCCTGTACCCCAACACATGCCTGCCTTACCTCGCTTCGCACACACCAAATCACTGCTTCGTTTAGAGCTGTGAAGCACATGGAGGCAGTTATAACGGTTCCCCATGAACACCGAGGCCTTAGGGCCGCTCAGTCCTCAGTGTCCTTGAGGCGAGGGGTTGTTGAGGGAGGACGCCTCCCGCCGGCAGGGGAGTTAAGAGGGATCCTTTCGTTGCTGTCTCTCCAGATCTGATTTGTGCCGGTCATCCCGGCTAGATTACAGAGCACCTCATGCTCATCCAGTGAGCGGCAGCACAAAAGGATTACAAAAGTCACAGAGGGTCTTAGTCAGACCCCAGTGGGTTGGGATTACATGTTACAACTCGTATTTCAGTACATACGTTACATAGTTTCACATGGATACAAACTTAACATTTCTGGTATCTTGTTATTAACATCAAGGTGTTGTGAGATTTCTTGCAGGGTTTGTTTCGACCTATCCCTAAAAGGCTCTATTTTTTCACATTCTAAGACACAGTGTTCTAGTTTGTGTCCAAATCTTTGACCACAAACTTTACAATTCTTATGATTAACATCTCCACGTTCTCTCCCGTCCCTCACGTCCGGCCGCACGTGTTGTAGGTGTGCTGAACACTGACGGTGTAAACAGAGGTGTTGTAATGTGTCGAGAAAGGAGGAAAGGGCCGGTCATGGTGCCTGATTGTGCATACAACAAGCTATATATCACAGACACATGGCATTTGAGAAGCAAATAGATAAAGCTAAAGCGATAGACCGATGGATAGATGAAGAAAGTAAGAATGAAACGTAAGCGGTAGCAAGAGATGGGCATGACAGACTTGTACATAACGAGAGAGAGAGACGCCCTTTTTAATAAACTTCCACCCCACGAGCCAGACTCATCGTGAGCCAGTCCGGCAATCTTACACCGTACACGAACGTCCACTTCTGTTGTGGTTGGTGTGGAGCAATCACCTGACCTCTGCATATCTATAACCTCACAGTGTGGGGCTCATAGGCGGCGGCAGGATGGGCTGGCCTGCGTGATCTGTCGTCCTTACACAGTTATCAACCCTTTCAGCACGACGGTACGGCCCTCTTGGTATGAAGGCGTGACCTTTGACCTGACCTATATGCCATGTCAGAGGTCACGCCATGGCACTGAAGGGGTTGTTAATGTATTAAAGACAAATCTAATGAAAACTGTTACGTTTTATTGTTCAAATAACTGAATGCTGCGTTGATGTCCTGCTAAACTGAATAGTTGATCGACCGTCTGAACTTCACTAGCAAGCTACCAGAGTCGTGGGCTACAGCGAGGCAAGCAGGTAGGGAGGCAGGCGGGTAGGCAGGAGTGGGCGAGGCGGGCAGGGAGGCTGGCAGGGCCTAGCTTGCTCTGGTGTGAGTGACGTGGCCGAGGTGCATGGCGTCACCCACACATCTCTGGTGGTCCGCCTCGCGGGACTGCCAGCCACGCACGCCAGATTACTCACTGTTTACTTGTTGGAGGAGGTGGCGCAAGGTGCTGCACCATGTGGTGTGGGCTGATGAGGTCAACACAGGTGGCAGATGTTCCACGACTGGCTCACCCCAGTAAAGTGAGGTTACTAAGGCGGAGAGCTTCGGGTTGTAGGTTGCACGTTGTGGCGGAGGGTGACAGGTGTAGAGTACACGAGCAGGACGATGATGATGTTGACAAGTTTTCGTCCGCAAAGGAGAGAGTTAGTGGGGTAGGTGATGGTAGGTCAGTGGGGCACGAGAGAGGTGCAAGGGTCAGTAGGTGGCAACGGAAGACAGACAGACGTGGGGCTCGACAAAATATTGATGTCAGGAACAACACTGTGGGCGTAGGGTTGTGGGCCAGCAGGACGCTTCAGCAGGAGCCGTTAAGTAGGGCGTCATGGGTGTAAGGGGCGCCGCAGGCAGCACACTAGTGAGGTAGTGTAGTGTGGGAGTCGTCCCCATTACCTCCCGCCGGACCAGTGTGAGGCTCAACTGAACTGTGGTTGTGTCCTGTTTGTTCCTTTCCCGCCAGTGTGAAAATGTACGTGGCTCTCCGAGAGAAAAGTTGGTAGATGGTGTAAGACGGATATATAGGAGGAAGGACGAGAAAGTAACCAGGACTGAGGCGGGTGTCAGTCTGCAGCAGAGGGTGAACTAGGCCGCGGTCAGTGGGGAAGCGCCACAGCTTGCACGCCACGGCCCGCACTCTCCAGGGGGTTAGGATGGGGGTGGGGGGTACAGTAGGGGTGAGTGAGGTGTGGACATCACGGATGACTCCAGGAAGACAAGGTGAGGTCTTCACGTAGAGTGGGACGTCCTACACTTGGATGAATGTTTGGAACGGGCCTTCTCTTGGGTTTTGGTCGTGGATGTGGCCAAGGGCGACCTTGGTTTTGGTGAGGAGCATGCCCATGGACGTCCTGGGTCTGGGTGAGGGACGGGGCCAAGGGGATCATGGGTCAAGGTGAGTGACGGGGCTAGGGGCATCATGGGTCGAGGTGAGTGACGAGGCCAAGGGCATCATGGGTCGAGGTGAGTGTCGGGGCTAGGGGCGTCCTGGGCCAGGATGAGTGACGGAACTAGGGGAATCCTAGGCCGGGGCGAGTGACGGGGCCGGGGAAAGATGAGGCCAGGTGGAAAGGTGGGTGTGAAGTATTGGTTTCTCTCGTCCCCTGTAGCCTGACTCTGCAGTTGTCCTTCTCAGACGACCTCCCTATGTTGTCTCTGTGCCACCCTTCTTCCAGCGTCACCGTCTTCCACTTAAGCTCTTCTAATTTACTGCAGTCACTTCTGCTAGCACCATCATCTTCGCCTTTATAGCCGAGCTCAGCAACCAAACGCCCACCACCAGCTGCCAGCCAGCCAGTGAACGCGCCACTTCCCACGAGTTAACCATGAAACGCCATAGTAACGAAAACTTCTACTGTAGCTGTGATTTGTTTACATGCCCCAGGGGTCGTGGGGTCGTCACTGGGGCTCTCGTAACACCAGGTGTGACTGAGGGGCGGCCCGTGCCAACTGCCCCTGGAACAGTGCCAGGCGGGGGGCGTGTCCAGGCGGCGGCACCTACAGGCACCTGCGTCGCTGCTACACTCCACTCCCATAGATCATGCAGGGGAAGGGGGAGGTGGCCCACTGAGTTGATGATTGTGTTGGTGTTACATTAATGCTGGCTCACACCTATGCTCACACCTGCCCTGCCCACATCACTCCTGGCTCACACCTGCCCTGCCCCATCATTGCTGGCTTACACCTGCCCTGCCCACATCACTGCTGGCTCACACCTGCCCAACCCTCATCAGCTCCTTTAACATCTACCTTACCTACAACTGCTCAGGCTTCACCTCTCCTCTTCAATAACCACGCTCGTGTGTTCGCTCACGTCAGTTATACGTACATCTCCACGCCTGCCTGCTGCCTCTACGGCCAGGTGGAGGATGATCGGGCAGCAAGGAGCGAAGCAGATCTGCATCACATCGTATGTAGGTAACGTGTATGTATGGCCTGGGGAGGGAGGTATATAGGAGCACAGGTTTGTAGCTGAAATATACGAGTAGCATACTTGAGTAGAGGTATGAGGCTCGGTGAAGGTATTTAACTGGAAAAGCTTTGACTAGGAAGGTGTATATTGGGTGTTTGCTCCGGGAGGGTGTGTGCATGTACGAGGCCGGTAAGGTGTGTGTGGGGGGGGGGGGTTAGAGTAAGAGGGGTTAGTAACATGTATGGTGTAGCAGGCAGGAGGGTGGAGTTGGAGGAAGGTGTATGCTAGGCAAAGTATGTACACGGCAGGTATTGTGGTGGTGGTGGTGGTGGGTGTAGCGGGCCGGTGTGCCAAGGTGGTCATGTCGGGCGGGTCCCAGGGCCACGTGGTGGGGGCGGCAAGGGAGAGTGAGCCGTGGGTGGTGGGGCGGAGGGGCGGCTTTGCTGGGTCATGGGTGGCGCACCACCTGCCCGCTGGCGGTGCGCGACCCACACTGGGCGGGGCCGCCGAGGACACGTGCTCTTCCTGTGTCCGCCCGCACTGCCTCCAGCTGCTGGCCCCTGACTGTCTTATCTCCCCGCTTATCGCTACCCATTCCTCATCTTCCAGGATTCTCAGGGCATGACCCCCCCTCCCTCACCACCACCACCACCACCATTACCACCACCTCCACTTCCACGACGCCCCATCCCTGTGAGTGGTCACCCTGCGGAGCACAGGAGGCTGGGAAGTGTGCATGACTTCCGACAGCCGCCGCCTCTTGCTTCCGGCGAGGTAGGGACCAGGAGCAGCAGGAGCGGGCGGAGGGAAGAGGGCGGGCCTGGGTGGGCGAGGGTGAGGGTGTGCTGCAGCGCCCAGTGTCACTGACCTTCGCCAACGCCACGCCACCGCCGCCCTCCACCACCCGACGGTCACGACCTGATGCAACCCACTGCAACACCCCGTCTTCACCTCCCTTCCACCGTGAATCACGCCCTCATTCCTCCAATATTGATCTATGGTCAGAGAGGGCAGGACACCGGTAGGCCTCAAGACCCGAGGACATATACGAACAGAAAATGTTTGCTGAAGGAGGAGGTGGAGTTATACTCTGGGGGTGAGGGGTCTGAGTTGGAGAGTGGTCCACGAAACAAGGGTGCTTGTCGCGTGTTGAGGAGGAAGGTGCTGGCTGCGTCGCACGGCTGGTACTTGCATCCACGTGATCGATGTGGAGGTGGGCGTTTAGCTGAGCAGGTGGGAGGGAAGGGGGGGAGGGAGGGGTGCTTTGGGGAGTGGTAGTGCAGGAGGCGAAGGGACACACCAAGGAGCAGAGATGAGCAATAAATTATTGGAATGTGAGGAAGAAGACATCTTAGGGGTAAGGTGGGCGTGGGGCTGAAGATGACACGGCGCATGACCTGCCCGCCGGCGGCCAGGACTGGAACCACACCGCCACAGGCTCACTGGTGGTAAGACCAAGTGGGCTTATCCGTGGCGGGATGATTACAGCTTCACCGAGGACTCGACCACGCCGGGGAACATGCGCTGGAGGGAAAGAGAGCAGAGGTCGCAAGGTCCGGGGGAAGAGAGGAAAGAGGTGTTCGGGTGGGGAGAGGAGTGAGCTCGTCAAAGAGGAGGATGTTGGGTCAGTGGCTTGGGAAGTGGTGGGAGGAAGGGAGGGAGGGGTCGGCAGGGGCGTGTTTGCTGTGTGGGGTGCAGGTGAGGTGGTGGTGGTGGCGCAGCATGTGTCGGGGTCACTGCCGGCTCCTCCTCACTCACGTTTACTTCCAAACCGCAGCGGTGTTTACCGCTCTTACGCCAGCTCATGTTCAGCCTGACCCCTGTGGCACACATCGGGATGCAACGCAGGCCAATTACCTTGCGCCGCCCTCGCCCACATACGCCCACGGGTTCTCTCAGGCAGCCGTTGGATACGGCCCGACCGTTACTGTAGCGCCGGGAACCACCGCCACTGTCACAGAAGTAACTATCCGACTGTGATGCTTTTCCTACCTTCCAACAGCATCATGGGCCACTCTACTCCACCCTACGACTATGATATCCAAAACAAACATAAAGAAAAGTAAAACGCTAGATTTGAAAGACTCAAATGTAGCGGGAACAATGACGTTGTATAACGGGGTCTAGTATTGTTAACTGGAATGTTGGGGATTAATTCGTTAAGCATCAGTAATTCTTGGGATTAATCCAGTGATGTGGTAGGATCAGATGTTATTCTCAACAAGTTGTCTATATAATGATTACCACTGGTTGCCTAGGTAACGCCCTTGCTCCAGCACACGGCAATCGATCTGTACACTGTACGATTTCCCATTACATTTTATTGATCGGGGACGCTCAAATAAACCGACTGATTCCAGTCTCCAGATAGCCCGTGAACGCAACTGTAATTCGAGATTGACATGAATAAGAGTGATCACAAATGAAAAAAAAAATATATATATATATAGATATAAACCGAATTGACACGAAAATGTGTCTTCGATCAAAACACTAACTGGTATTGCCTAATTAGTTTCGTTTTATTTACGGTTGCATTTGTTTAACCGGAGCATTACATAAACCTTGGAGTACAAGTGTACCTTGTTTTACAGGCGTTAACCGTATGGTCAGGTACCGTTTTCTATGACAATACCATACACATCTTATTGGTATGGATATTACGGCTAAAAGTAAAGTTATATGGTATACTAAAACGTTTTTACGTATATTTCGTAGTTTTTTTCAAGACAATAGAAAATCCAACCTCAGTGGTACCTTAAATGGTATTTTACTTTTACCTTAACGGTCGACCGGCTTTATCACCGCGCCATAACCAAGACCGCTGTAAAATTATCCAAGCGTTTTCATATAAACAACAACATCTTTTTTTTATTGCTGTGGGAGATTAGAAAACGAAAAAAAGTGGTTTATACATAAGTGTGTGGTGGTGTTTGGTGGTGGCGGGAAGTAGTCAGGCCGCCACGCTCGGGTTCTCTGGGCGCGGACACACACTTGCCACACATTTGATGTCGGGAACATATGGAGCCTTGCCTCCCCCTGACAGGTGTGAGGTGTGGCAGGTGTTCTTAGCAAGGGCATGTGTTATCTATTTGGATGTGTGGAGGTCAATACCAACAGTTCCTGGAAATATAAGTTCATCGTCGTATACTACCTTTAAGGTGTATAGACCATTTCCACCAGTGTTTATTGAGAGAGAGAGAGAGAGAGAGAGAGAGAGAGAGAGAGAGAGAGAGAGAGAGAGAGAGAGAGAGAGAGAGAGAGAGTTTTAAGTTAACAAAGAACTTATGCTGCAGTACGAAACTACGGTCACCATGACGGTCTACGTCGGCCATTGCGTCCCTGTATCGTTAACGGTACAGCACAACAGCAGTAGCGCCACCGGTAAAACGGAACAGTAATAGCACAAACGGTAGGGCGGAACTGTGGTAGCACTAACGGTTAGCAACAACGGTAAAAGTTAACAGTAGCTGAAACAACGAATTGGAAGCCAACCGTAGCCACCAGCGAAACAACGGTGAAAGTTAACAGGAGCAGCAAAATCGGTAAAAGTCAACCAAAGTAGCAACAGAACCCATACAACATTGTTGTATAACAGCGGCCTCTTACATTCTCCCTTCAAGTTCTCATCACCATATTTTTTCAAGCTGTTTGCTCGGGTTCATATTACTACGTACTGGCCGCCATCATCCACGAATTGTAGCCAACTGAAAACTGAGATTAATTAAAAAAAAAAGATAGTAATATGAAAGGCGTCGTACGGTAGGTAAGCAAAGCCAGTCCAGTCCAGCGGGGTCCGGTTGTGGTCAGGGAGATGGCGCCACGTAGGTATATGCTCTGCCAAGCTACAGACTGTTACTCTTGCTTTTATGCACTCTCATGCACGCACATCACACGCTTTGCTCTCTCTTCCACACGCGGATGCATGCGCGCGCATGAACGCAGTATCTAGGCCCTATTGTTTATGTTAAGGGTGAGTTTAAGTGTGACTGAAGGGTGAATCAGTACGCCCTTCACCATCAGGCGTGGACTACAGGGCTTAGTATCAGAGGAACCCGCCCCAGTAACCAACGTATTTTTCGTTCTCTAAATGTTTTGTTCAGAGTTTATTCTGGACTTGAGGGTAAGCTGGAGGAGTTAGGGTGAGAAGGCGATAGGATGAAGAAATGATGGAGGCCATACAGAGGAGGGAGGGAGGCGAGAGGTGGTGATGAGGGCCGGCGTGTTGTATATGGTGTGGGAGCATGACATTGGGGTAAGCTGCAGTGTATGAAAGCCACATCCACTCCCACCCTTGCCCACCACCCATCGCAGTGTTGTTACCACGTCCCTATAAACGCGCCTTCCCCCACTGCACCAGCGAGGAGGACATTCGGGGCATGGGGGTGTGGAGGGAGAAGGGGGCGGGGCGGTGTTGTGTAATTTCTGGCGACCCCGCGCCCTTATATACTCACACTGGGTGTCCACCTGTCGTTAGCGAGTGTCACTCCACGTGGATGAAGGCGGGGGTTAGGGGCAAGTCTCATTGCTGCTTGGTTCTGTTGGGGTCCACAGTGTACACAGTCTGTTGGTACTGTAAGTGGGGACGTTGGAGCCCCCGTCCATGGGCGGGGACTAGTGGGGCTCCCTGTTCCACGCCTGGACACGTTCGTTCCCTGGCGTTTGCCACGGGACTTAATAATAATAATAATAATAATAATAATAATAATAATAATAATAATAATAATAATAATGGTTTATTGAATCAACTCCTTAGTGCATAGAATGTGTGTGTGTGTGTGTGTGTGTGTGTGTGATTGGTATGCGAAGGCGTCCTCAGCCCCGGGGCTAACCCAAGGGCAGATGGCTGCGGTGTAGCTGGGAGCGTAGGGACAGGGCACACACGATAATTTCTCTCCACTTATCCTATGGTGATAACCCACAGGGAGTGTTTACACCACTGGGTTGGTGCAAGTGTGGTGGTGATGAACGGGTGCAGACTGTGGGCGTGGGGGAGAACAGCGAGGAGGAGTATGCTCTGGGATGAAGGTAGGAAAGGCACGTTGCGGGTAGCAGGGACAGGCTGCAGGCGATAAGCGGAGGGGGGCGGAGCGCGGTGGCTGACACACACCTCCTAGTGCGACGGTAATGAGGGGCCCAGGGTCTGGTCTGGTGGAGGGAGGTACGCAAGACGGTCCTGTGAGGGGCGTGATGTTGGTAGTGGGCAGCTTTTCGGGTGGGCTTTTAGCTGGTGGCGAGTGGCATGAGTGTGGTGCTGTTGTTGGGTGGCGTGGGTGTTGTTTTGGTGCAGGGTGGTGTGTGTGTGGTGCTGGTAGTGGGTGGCGTGAGCTTAGTGCTAGTGGTGGGTAGCTTAAGCGTTGGTGTTGGTGGTGGGTGGCGTGGGTGTGGTGTTGGTAGTTGGCAAAAGCCGGGAACCAGTTATTCCTACATCAAAACGGCTGTCTGGTGTGTGGGAGTCATACCACCTAGTAAACTAGACGTGTTGTAGTGTAGGAATCTTGGCTACCATTGAGTGAAGCGAGCTGGTCGTGCACACTCTGGGGTGGCAGCTGGCACAGGCAGCTCCGTCGCTGTGTTCACTCGGGAGCACACTGCCCCGGGATGTTCAGGTACAGCCATCCCGATAATTAGTCTCTAATATGACATGGTGGAGGAGCTGTGTGTTCTGTACCTCGCTGTACCTTGGCGGTGACGTCACAAGGAACGTGCGAGGCGTGGCAGTGATGATGTCAGGAAGTATGGCGTGTCGAGCCGGGCGTGACGTCAGGGCGCGGGCGGTGTGTCGTCAGCGTGCAGCGAGAGCGCCACGCCCCTGCTTGGCCGTGCGCAGCTGGTGCAGGTGGGTGGAGCCCCGCTGACCGGCCTCCACACTATGCAGGTACTAGCTGCCTCCCGTTACCGTGCTGCTTTAACATATGCAGCCTGGCAACCATACAGTGAAGGAAGCTGGGGGTGGCGTGTGCTCGACCCCCAGCCTCTTGTCACTCGCCTCTGTTCCATGTTATCAGCACTTGGCAGGTATTAACACCGTCTCTGCTGCCACACTATTACCTTGTACGGAGAGAAGCCTTGGTTGGGGATCCGGCGGGAAGTGCCAGAGGGCTGTGGGCAGACTTGGAAGAGACTTGTGTCCCAGGTCCTCACAGTGTACTCTGGCAATTTGGTGGGAGAGTCTCATCAAGAGCTGCCAAGGGGTTCATTAACCTGCCTCGGACCTATTTATTTGGTTTCTCCAGTATACTGACTTTCATTAACTTCATTTTACCTTTTTTTTTCTATATTGTGGTGACCGTGATGTTGATAGCTGCGTCGTGGTGGGTTACAGCAAAACGTGTCTCGCCCATCCTGACCCCTTGGTGTTGGCCGCCTCATACTGCTGCCACTCGCCCGTCCTTCACCAAACTGGTTGACAAGCTCGTCGCCATCCTTTCATTACCAGTCTCCTCGTACTCGTATTTCCTCGCGCCACCCTCGCCTCTTTGCGCGCCACACATGTTGTGGTTAGGAGCACATTTAGTGGGTCGGGTGTGTTGCATAATCCAGGAAGAACGTGCTTGTTGGGATCCCCAGTATCTCTCTCTCTCTCTCTCTCTCTCTCTCTCTCTCTCTCTCTCTCTCTCTCTCTCTCTGTAGCTAGGTGTTAGCCTTACCCCATGGCAGGACTTCGTCTAGGTACTCCAAGGTAAGTACTTTCCCGCTGACCGGTGGTTGCAGTGCTAAGCAGTGGTAGGGTTAAGGTGGGTGGCGTAGGCCTGCATCTCCCTCGTACAGGTGTGGAAATAACAGTGACTGCAGAATCATCACACGTGCGAAAAACAGTGACACTAAAACTGAAGTTGCTCTCACCCGTTCCCTTCGACGCTTTCCCTCCACCCATTACTTATTATTAATCGCCATGTGTCTGGGCGTGGTAGAGGGCGGTGTGCCGTGGCAGTGTAAGGGCGGGAGTAGAGCAGTTTGGGTGTGGGTTAGGCCCAGGGGCGGTCGGGTGGCAGCTGCCCCTGTGTAGTGCGTGTGTTCTGTTGCCGCGACCGTTGATGCAGAGGCCCCAGCCTTCCTTCAGCCGTCTGCAGCCACCTCTGGCGTACCTCTCTTGCTGCTTTCACCAACCTGTGGCCCACCTCACCAGTTATTTGCACTCGTCGCCAAGACACACCTTCTGCGTTTTGACTCATCTCCAGTCGCCGGCATGCACCTCCTTGCCCACCTCTCCCCTCTGCACCGTGCTCTTGTCGTCTGCACCCACCTAACTAACCTCCCCAGCTGACTTGATGCCCCTCCCCTAACTGTCCAGTTCAGCAGCACCGTCTGCGTTGGAATGCCCCTCCGTTTAACTAAAGTTTAAGCAGTGTTAATTTTCAAGGATAAACAGAATTTTTTTTACAAATATTTGAATGCAGTTCTTCATTTATTCCCCTGAATCATTCTGAAACCATTTTTAACACAAGACAACCACGTTATATCTTGGGTTCACCTGGACAGTGTTCAAGGTTGCGTCTCAAGACTCAAGAGGCTTGGCTTCCTTACACCTCCTGTTTGCTGTTAATTATACCTCCCCAAAGAGAATTTTCCACGCTCGATTATGCGAGTCATATTAATGTTTGTACTGAAAGCCTTTGTCGTTCCATAACGTCTGATGTAATGCACTTCAAGGGTGAAGTGCAGTGCACTTATGCAGCTCAAACCTTGTGTTATGTCTAGGGACAAGAACAAGGCAGTGGCTGGGGGGGATGGGCTCTGTGCCGTGTAAAGGCGTGCAAGCCCTCCACTCTGGCTGTGTGGGACACCGTGCCACGTGAGAGGCGTGGAGGAAGGGGAGGTGGTTGTCGGCGTCAGGTTCCACGCGCGGGAGTTTATGCTGGTTGTCATACACCGCTGGAGTCCAAAGCAAGGCGGCTAGGAGGAGGCACTCTGGTAAATCTCACTTTTGGCATGCTGACTTTTTATTCAGCCGTGATTCAAGTAATGGAAGGGAGAAATAAATGCTTCTGTTGTATGTAAAATCTATATGAAGTCGCTTAGTCCTTGTGTTTGCGATCTGGTACATATAACTGGGTAATTTTCTGAGATCAGGATTAATATCGAGGTAGAAACACGTTTCAAAATTAACTTTCCTGTGTGTGCCAGCAGATGTTTGGATGTTGTAGAAAGTTTCGTATCTCACAATTTGTTCCGGTATCTGGACAGGCACAAGAAGCAGCCGCCCCCATTTAAAGCTATGGTCGCCAAGGGTCGGAGGTTTAAACGACGGCCGGTGTGGCGGTAACGGTCGGGCAGATGGTAACAAAGGCGGGCCCACCACCATTGGCGGGATTCTGCCAGCCTCTACTTGCATACTTTCTCGACAATTCTCTTGCTTTGTTGTGGTTTGTAATTTTTCATGACTTACTAGTTTGGTTTAGTAATGACCTGTCGACTGGGGACTTCCTTCCCAAGGAGTCTGGTACAATGTACATACTCTATATGGTCCGTAGTACTGTAAAGGTCCTCACAGCAGTACGGACCGAAGGTACCGTTTTCTATACCTCGGTACATTCTTCATGTATATGTAGACCTCTAGATACTTTAATGGCGATGTATTAACATTTGTTCCATTCCTGAATTACACACATTAGATGTTAAGCGTATTTCAGTCGTTGCGATTAACTGAAACCTGTGGTTCACTTTTATAATGTAAATGGACAATCTTGTCCCGTTACTTGATGCAACTGTTACACGAAAAAGACATACAATGTTAACATCTCTACGTACTGAGACTAGTATTCGCCTTTCTTTTAGCTTCTGCATTCTCAAATAGTTTTCGACAGTCGAGACGCTTAAACTTTACCGAGTGATGGTAGAAATCTTAGGAAAAACTTTTTTGATAGTCTCAACGCAAGCCAAAGTTGCCTCAAATTTGAAGTACAATAGTCTTTTTCGGGAGGATATCGATTTAGCCCAAAATGAACGGATATTTCTTTTGCAAGTGTGTGATTCTCGGCGACAGTAATACCCTTTCTCCTACTAATAAATTACTGGCTCAAAACCGAGATAGAAATCATGAAAATTCTTGAAGAGAATTCATGGAGAGGCTGAGACAAGGGAGGTCGCTTCTCGGTGAAATCAGTAGTTTACGTTCTGTGTATTTCTATGATTGTTACGGGAAAATGTAAGACCATTTCAAGTCAACTAGGAATTTCTAGTCTCTGGCAACGTGAAGTTATCTCAGTACATCACTTCCACTACAATCCAAGTGGGTGAAACTTTCTTCAAATGATGTCTTCGGTAAGGGGAAGTTTGAGTGGTTGAGCCCTGGATCTCTTTTGATCAAGTACAGTGGAATCAGTATTCATAAGGCTTAGTTGTGCACCATCTCCGTGGGAATCAAGACTTTATGAGCGTGTCAAGGCATGTGCTTGAGAGTTGCAGGTCTGGGCCACTCCCACACTGCGGCGCTGCTGTAGCCTCAACCGTCACTTCAGATTACGCGGGGCATCACTCTGGTCCTTTTCTCCTTCCGTCCCATTTAATTCATTCATTTACTTGTACTTTACGCATTTTACTTTGTATTTATAACGTGAACTATTCTAATTGTTCAGTCAATTTTAGGTAAGCGATTTTAATGTCCAGCTGCATTTTTCGTGTTTTATCGTCGTCCTCACGTTTTTCATACCGTCTCTCCCTGATGTCTTCCCCCTCTCCAACCACCCTCTGGTGTCGCTATCGATCTGGTCACCCTCCATCTTACCTGTCCCTCCTCTGGCTCTCATCTCCATCGCTCTTACCCAGGTATTCCCTTAGCCTCTAAACCTCCCCCCCCCCCCCCATCATTCTATAAATGTACCATGTCTGTAATATCCCAGTCTCCCTCCCTTCGGTATCCCACACTGTCGCCTGCCATCAGTCTGCAGTGTCTAGTCTTCATTGTACCTTCTTTTCACATCACCATCGTCTTCCCATCACCCACGACTGTCCCCTGTCACCCATCATCATCATTCCACTTGTATCCCACATCATTCCCCACTTTTCTGCCGTCACCAACCCTGGTTATTGTCATCATGCCCCTCCTGTCTCCCCTCGTATCCCCTAACCTGTTCTCCTCCCTCTTTACACTCCCCTCTCTCAACGTGATGGCAAAATCCAGGAAACAAAAGACATAAATTGCATCTCACCGAATTTCCTTTCCTGACCGACCGTCACTCAGCCAGTAATTTTTCCCTCCTCTCTCCCTTGGTCTTGAAGGAATACAGAAATCTGTTTAGCATATAAAAATAGACACGTGAACCTTGAGGGCACGGCACTCTCCTGGTGTTCGTTGTTCCGGGTGACCTGAACACCGCTTGTTCGGTAACCTGGAGTGACCACTGTAAATCCACTCAAGCTAACAGTTTAATTATGCAAAATATAATTAGGCCTGTAGCCCTCCTTCGATCTGGGGAGGGAAAAGAAGGTGGGGGAGGAGGGCGAGTCTTTTGTTGATGACGTGGGTCACATGTGCTGAATGGGGGAGAGGAGGGAGGGTGCAGTGGAATGAATGGGTTTTCATGTGTGTGTGTTTGTGTGTTCGCGCGCGCGCGTTGGGTCTCGCTATAACTGAAGATGACGAGAAAACTGGAAGAAAAATAACGTAACAAGAGAAAACAAGGAATAAGAATGGGATTAATAAACGTAGTCACAGTGAAAACAAGACAACAGAGATTTCAGGAAGATGAGGAAATCAATAGGGTGCCATAAGGAGAGTGGCAAGGGTGATGGGGCAGGAGCTACAGCCTCGACCCGTGATGATGGTGAAGCCAAGCCAGTTCTTGATTTTGTGCGGCTGTTTTATTTTGACGCACGGGGAACACAGGCGGTGGACGACCACAGCAGAGTAGCTAGGTGATGGTGTTACCACAGTGCGCTGTATGGTAATATGAAACTAGGACACGGGATGATGATAACGATGAAGATGGGGCAAGATGATAATGGTTATCAGTGGTTGAGAGGGGGAGCGGCGGGGTGGGTGGGAGGTGGAATTTGTCCACCTCCGTAACCCCGATTTCAACCACTCATGGTGATGGTGGTGATGGGAGGAGCGGCAAGACGATGACGAAATAACAGGCGTGATTGATGATGATTAAGTTGGCGTGGTAGATGATTGGTGAGACCGGAGGTGGCCCCACGGTAAGATGATGATCTGTAGCGAGAGAGTGGTGAGGCAACCGCTTTTACCTCCGATCAGCAGCTGGTTCAGCCGCTCAGGTTTTAAACTTGTAGCTACTGACACTCTGGTGTCGTGACGTTTGGTGAATCTCTTCCGCACTCACAGTGGGTCAGATGATTCCCAGCGAAGTATGCAAGCAGGTCACGCCGACTCTGGCTCACCCTACTTGTCATAACCCGACGCCAGACTGAGCAGTAAACTGGCTTAAATCCCTAGTGCGTGATCCTAGCTACGGCGAAGTGTTAATATGAAATACTCGGTGGCTGCTGCTGTGAAGATTTGATGGAGCTGAGGAGCGAGGCATGAGTGAAGGTGAGGCGCGCCTGATGGTGCGGGGGGGAGGGGGGTGGGACAGGCAGCGCTGGGGCGTGGCAGATAACAACTCAGGAGGTAGGGAGGATACGACGACCGATAGGATGGGGGCAGTGGCTGAGGCTGTACAAGCCTGGGGAGCTAATGTCAGATATTTTTCGCTTGGATTTATTGTTTGCAGCGATCAGTCCTTGCCATGGAAACTGTATGTAAAGTGTAACGTATAACCTGCACTCGTCCTGTGGTGACCATTTCGGATCCTGGTGAAGGAGGTTCTTCAGTGTATGTTATTACGGCGTCTTGGGGTGAGGTCTCGCACGCGCGCCTCTCTCTCTCTCTCTCTCTCTCTCTCTCTCTCTCTCTCTCTCTCTCTCTCTCTCTCTCTCTCCTATGGTCCCCCAACAAGATCCAGGCTGTGAAAGGGACCTAGTAGCTGACAATGCCAAACGTGTCACCAAAAATCATGAGCGGAGAATACCGATAAGACAAGCTCTAGTTGGCTCGGTTTCAAAACTGCCTTCAGTTTCATGCACGGTGACATGTTCAGCTGGAATAAGTTTCATCAATCTTGGGTCTTCTCACCACCAGAGGAAACATCGAAATGCTGTCAAGTAGATTTCCATGGGAATGGAGGGAGGATCGCACCAGAACGGAGGGGTTGGACTTAGAAGAAAGTGAGAAGGGAAGCCCTCGACAGATGGAGAGGGAACGTGAAGAATCTCTGGTAAATAAGATTTATGGAGACTTAAAACCTTCCAAGTAATGATGGGGCGAGTTAATATATATATATATATATATATATATATATATATATATATATATATATATATATATATATATATATATATATATGAGGATTGCACTAGTTAGTTTTATAGGCTATGCGATGGGCACCCACAAGTGTAAAAGCCTCATTACTGTATGTAGGAAACTGGTAATCATACAGACGCCCTCGAGAGGAGCCTCCCCCGGGGTGGCCGTGGGGTGACGTTTCAAGCGGTATCGGAGGACACAAATCGGCTTGGTGGGTGTGAGGCGTGAGAACCACAAACTCTGTGATCTTGGGCTGCCTCCTCCCAAACCGCCTTGCTCTCTTCGCTCCCTCAACATTAAAACTCCCAAATTTGCCGCAGTGCGCTAAGATGGCGGTGTTATACCTTGATTTACACGTTCAAGGGCATGTATTTTATTCACTTTTGTTTGCATAAATTTAGATACTGACATGATTCATGGCAGTCATTCATCAGGGGTGCCCTCTGTGATGAATAACTGTAGCGTCACAATCCACAACTCTTCTGTAGGCTCCTTGTCTAAGTTAACAATACTGGTTTAACGGTGGGTTTACTCCACGTGAGGTTGGGAGGCGTGCACCGAGAGGGTTGGGGTGGGTGGGGTGTGCCAGCCACTCGCTCGCTCGCCGGTCAGGCTCTCCAGCCCGCTCGGCTGGCTTGCCTAGTGCGCGCGCTCCACAAAATGTGACCCCTTCAAGGTAACCACTGTTAACGTTTTGAGGTATTCTTTTTCATAGGAAAGTTGTTGAGAGATTGCACTTTATTTTTTCTATATTCATAGCAACCAGTAACGGCGACTGCAAGTAATTTGATGTAAAATACTCGATGTGTAAAAATACTAACTAGATGAATGTAACTTAAAAGACTGCATATCCTGTGAATAACGAATATGAATTCCCGTTTGAAGGGGGAGTAAAGTTCCACCACATATCCTGGTTCGAACAGTGCTCCGCTATCCTTTCTAACGCGGAGATCAGGAACAACAAATATTTAAAAAAAATCTTAAAGCTTGTGCGATAACACACTCGTCTCGGTTTACATAAAGATTATTTTACTATTATTTACGATGTAAAACGAACTGTCGAGTCACTTGGCTCGTTGAGGATTGTTTTAACTTGCGTGACGAGAATCAGTTGGCTGTAGTGAGCAGGCGGCAATGCTCTACGCCACCGCAACCCGCCAAAACTTTCTCCGTCACACTCTTGTTACTGGTGGACCCCCGGATGCTGCTAGCACGTAACACGTAACAGAAGCAACAGGAGGATGGGAGAGAAAGAGAATGGCCCACACGCAGCAAACGTGGGAGGTAGACGATGGTTTCGTAAGTATTTGTTTACGCCAAAACATCGAGCCTTGAGCAAAACATCAAGTAAAATATCAGGTAATTTCTAAGAAATATCAAGATTTCAAACGGAGCAGTCTTCTGTAAAACAAAGGATTCTAATATTTGCTTAAAACTCAATATTTACCTTATAGTAAAACTGATGATCGAAGGTGTGTAAAACTTAGTGCACATAAACATTGAGAAAAATAATAATGGCGTCCACGTAACTTTGTACTGGGTGAGGAAGATGCTTGCGGACTGCAACGTACCAACAGAATTTGGCAGCGTCTGTGGTGGCAGGTGTGGTACCCCCATCAGCATGATAGTGACTGGTGGCTCACCTGTAGTGACGTCCCACCTTTGCTACTACGCCCACCAGCATGACAACGACTGGAGGCCTTTCTGTATTACCCCCATCACTACGAATGACAAGCATCATCTGGTCCCTGGATGACTCACTATGGCACATGTCTTAATACTATAGAATTAAATGTTTATTACTTCAGTAGGTGGGGGTGGTGGTTGAAGGGGAAAGGTCTGATGATGCATTTGGTCGTTGTTGCTGCAGTGCTGGAGAGCTTGGTGAGGGACGCAGGCTGCACACGACTATATTATCGATCTCATGTTAATAAAAGGGAGGAAAGATCTCTGGTGTGTGTTTTATTCGACCTCACCAGCCTCTCTCTCTCTCTCTCTCTCTCTCTCTCTCTCTCTCTCTCTCTCTCTCTCTCTCTCTCTCTACTTTTTAGAACTTCCTCAAATCAAACTGGCCTCGTCACAGGAACAACAAAGAAGGGAATGTGATACGCTAAGGTGGTTGATAGGCGAACCTAGTTTGTGTCTGTGTGATAAGTGCGTAAATAATGTGGATGATAGGAATAACGAGGGGCATCTAAAAGTTGGGTGATGTACCACGCCTTAGGGTCAAAACCCCTGAAGATACGTAGGGTAAAATACAAGAGGAGGTGGATAGACACAGGGAGGCTGGGCTGCGGGACTCCACAAGGGATCGATATAAGTTCCGGTGCAGGGGTAAGAGATCTCTCAGGGGACGCGCAGTCACCCACCACCCCTCACCCTCTCCACCTGATGCTGCTGGTACCGATGTTGGAAAAGGATGGAGCAGTTAGAAGAAATCAGTGAACGCAATTTTTAGGTGTTAATACTTTAGGTCAGTGGTGTTAAGGAAGACCCGGCTAAGAAAGGACGTTCTTCAACCATAACTATGAATGGCTTAAACTTACCGTTCTCACCAAAACCCTTAAGATGCCAGGAAAACTTAAAAATTTCATGAATATTTGATTTAGACAAAGTTATGACCAAAGTTAAGTTGCAAGCTAAAGTACCTCACAACTGCGAACACAGAGACGGACGATGGACTTCGCAATTCCCAAGACTGTACGATAAGCAGGCGACATAAGAAAGCGAGCGAGTACACAGTTACAATAGTTATTAACATGCCCAGATGTCTTCGCTATAGGGATCAATATTAGTGCAGATGAACGGAGGCAGCCTACTCAAAACTAAATTTTACATTAGAGCAAGGAACTGATGCTAATACAATTAATCCTAACTGGATTATAGGCAACCCAGTTACAGTAAGGTGTCACTATTAAAAACAAGATGAAATGTATCTAGTTTAACTGTGTTGGCCGTGCAAAAATCAGAAAGATCGACCTACCTAGATGAACTAAAGCGCCAAAGTTCTGATGCAAAATAACTGTAAACAATGAAATAAGCCTAAATTATTCACGTTACTTAAGAGCCAGATTCAACTACACGAAAATTCTAGTTGAAAATATTACTAGAACAATAAAATCAAGAAAGATGTAGGTCAGAGTGTTACATACGAAGGTACATGAAGCTGTTGGAGAGCCTGGGAAGCGGGTGTGACTGGTAGTGGGGTGAAGGTGGTGCTGCTGTCGGGCCCACTCTAACGGCGGAACTGGTCTTGAGTCACCGCTAGTTAGTGTTGTCATTGCCAACGATGCCATGACGGTTGTAATGAAGGAAGGGTGTCGGCGACCATGGTGACCCCAGAGGCAGGAATAAGTTTGCTGTAACAAGGATAATTACGTTATTCAATGACCATGGTTAGCATGAAAACGTTATCGGTACATAACTTGGTTATTATAACATTAGGGTCTCCCATACACACAGTGTGATGCTCCTCCATCGCTTTGTTGGCAGTAATCGCAATTATTTCTGTAAAATCATGTCTTCATATTTAATTAAAAAAAAAAAATGACGTATAAACTCATGTTTACTTGGAAACTCTGAAACCACCATAAGGTACACACCTACACTGTAACACACTGTTATCCATAAGTCTTCACTGGTATGTAACTGAACTACGCAGAAGCCATCAGTATTTCCATCATTATAATGATACTACGTAGGCATATTGCATAACGCTGGACTGTCCTTAAGAGATATAATTGTTAATTCTTAAACCTACAAGGTTATGTGATGAAATGTTTTAAAATAAATTATTCAGTATCAGAATATAGGTACGAAACCACACCCAAAAACAAAATAGGCAGCACTAATCGTCCACTCTCGTCCCACTATGCTTGTCACTTTCTACAGCAGTAATCAGAACGGGGCGTAGGTGGCTGGCTAGCTGTACCTCTTCCCCAACCTCCAACGCCATCGTCCAACACTCCTGATCCCGTTTCTTCTGGGCCTTCAGCTTTCACTTATTTTGCGCCCATCATTGTAGGCTGTCAATGATTTAGAATAAAATTCCGTTTTTTTTTTCCAGAAACGATTAAATGGTAAAACGTTTTTTTGTTGCGTTATCTGTTATGAGGAAAAACATTAGTTTTCGGAAATACTTTTTTTTTTTATTTCGCCACTGCCGTTACTGTATTACTCATCACTTTCTAATATCGGTACATAGGTGCACACGCTTCTATAAAGATCGTTCAGTACTGAGCATTCAGTAGTTTTAAATAGATTATCATATATGCTTAAATTACTTGTGTTTCGAAAATACATTAAAACATCCATATCTGATTCAAGTATTTGACTTGCAGGAGAGCGACCCTTTGAATGCACATGGCCGACTTGCCGCAAGAGGTTCGCCCGCAGTGACGAGTTGGCGCGACACACCAGGACCCACACGGGGGAAAAGAACTTTGTCTGCCCAGTCTGCCAAAAACGGTTTATGCGGTCAGATCACCTCAGGTAAATTTGTTTGATTTTTCTGTACAGTAAGTAGTAGAGTAAAAAAAAAAATTTAATTTGTAAGATTTTTGAAATATGACTCTGAATCATCTAACCCATTTACTTTGTTTTCATATCAAGATTAATATACTTTGAGAAACTATTGATACCGTAATACATATACAGTGAAAAATACAATACTGTATGTTTTCTAAATTTTTAATTTCTTTTTTCTTAATACGCAATTTTTAATGTTTATTTCACTTTACAGCAAACACGCGCGGCGTCACCCAGATTTTGACCCTGCACTGCTTCGGCAGCGACGTCATGCCCTACCTCCAGTGACCACCTCTCCATCTCCCGCTGTTACTTCGGACAGTGAGGAACCTAGTTCACCTTGAGGTCTGTCAGACATAGGATGTGTTTCAAAGCTGCTGCCGTCTCTGTGCCACAAGCGGACCTTTTGCTGCACAGTACAAAGTGGCGTTATTTTCCAGCGCTGCAACCTCATGAGGGGTGTTAGGGCGTTGTAGTGGTGCAAAGAGGACCAAAATGGGATTGTTTAGGTTATTTTGTGGTGAGATGTACGTTGAATCCACCCACTAAACGTTCAATCCACCCACTTACTTATTTGTAAATAATGTTCTTCGAAAGTTAAAAGGCTCTACCCACTCAGGTCTGTGAGGCATACCACACAAAACCTATAATTGCTCAGCATTACGTATTGAAGTGCAACATAATGTAACGGTGATCAGTGTCGTGTATCATCTGTGCACATGCTTTCATCGGCTCAAAACAGATGTGATGTATATATATTTTACATGAAACAGTTAATGATGCTCTTTTTGATATATAATGTATTTTTAATTGTGTTCCATGACTTATGGGAGTATCACAGTTGTGTCTTGTAACTCAGATTCATATACATATCTTATAAATAGGTTCAAATTGTAATCATATGCACATGTATATGTATACCTATGTATTCCTCATGTATGAGTGTATGATCCTCTATATCCATTTGAAGCACTATAGAAAACCATCATGGGAAAAACTTGAGCGACAGTGAAACAGTGGACCCAGCCAAATACCAATCACTTGGTCTTCATATAATACAGGGTTATTAGATAATCGGATGTGTTACCCTAAACTGTGTACAAGATGTTTGTGTGATGCAGCCAGCAAGACCGAGCCTGTGGAGCTCATGCCAGGAGATTTATATATTATATAAAATAACATGCTGATTCCTCTATAGGTAATGTCTGTTGGCTATCTCACATGTCTTATTTTCCAGGTCATTTCAGTACACAAAAGTTAATGTCAGTTTTACCAGTAAATGCAATTTTTATAATTACCAGTACAAAGAGCATCATTGTATAAGTCCTATATTATATTGCAGTGAAACTACTCACTCAGATTGGCTTTCCACAAGCTTATGCTTTCAAGCTCTTTAGTTTTCATGTTTACTTCAGTGAACTAAAAAAACATAAGTTGTTTGAGACATTAACTTTAATGTGCTGAGTAGGACAGGTTGTAGTACTTTACCTGGTGCTATAAAGTGCCTTAGATGGTTGGAGCACCAATGTTCCCAGACTCGATATCATCCCTGTGTGTAAGATGTGTGTCCAGTCAATATCCTTCCCAACTCATCCTCTTCTTTCATCCTCTCCATCCCCTCTCCTTTGTGTTAGTTAAGGTAGTATTGCCTTAGTATGTGCATACTACCCAAGAATTCATATGTTTAATGTTAGGCATTATTTATCCATATATACTGTATTTCATGTATTCATGTATCGCACACTTAATATTATGTTACATACCTCTCACTGTGTTCCTGTGAAGGCGCGCCACTTTTGAGATGTCGGACTGGAATGCAAAAAAGAATAATTCCTGGGCAACATTTTAGTGACCAGTTCTTATCAACAACATTTGGCATTAGTTACTTGCCAATAAAGCACATTTGTCATCTATGCTCTTACTTGTTTGAGGCCATGGGAGGTAACTAAGTGAAGCCCAGTATAGAGATAAACTTTTCTTACTATGGAGGATAAAATGATGACAGCTTTTAGTAATACAAAAGGGGTAAATATTGTATTTTACATATTTGATTGTTCACACACACATACACACACACACACACACACACACACACATATATATATATATATATATATATATATATATATATATATATATATATATATAAGATACACTTTCCTGCCCCAGGATCTCCTGTGAGGCTCCTTCAGCACTCAGGAAGTCTACTAAGTGGGACCACAGCTCAAGAAGTGTGGTTCTGTGTGTATGTCTTTTGTCATGTGAGTGCAGGATAATTGAGGACAATTCTGTCTTTAGTATGGAAGTGGCATCTTGGGCATAGTTGAGTGATATGCTAAATTGGTGTTTGTAATGTTGGACAGATTGATGGAGTCCAGAATGCAGACAAGAAAGTGTAACTCATACATACCTGTGGAAAATGTAGTTTTAGACAGGTGTACTTCTGGTAAAGTGAAGTTAGACTATGATGGGAGGCCAGTTTTAGTCTTTGTCAAGTCATTACAGCGTTTGCTTTGTTGATACATGTTTGCTGGGGCAGAGGAGCTCTTAGTTTAGGTTGATAAAGTTTTAAGCAAGTGTAAGCTTTTTGTTCTTACTTGGATGATGGTGTCTGGTTGCATGACAGGTGGGGTCTAGTGTTGTAAAAAGCTGAGAAGCATACTGAAGTGAGATTGTATGTGAATTTTTTTTTTATTGTGCAGGTGCTGAAAGTTTGTGATTGATAGGCAGCTGGTGATTGTTCTGAGTACTGTGTTTTGTGTGGTTTGCAGCTTTGTTATGTTTGCTTTTGATATGGTGAATGACTGGCTGTATCATCCTCAGTTGGCTAAAGGAAGTACAGTCCTGTCATGGAACTTCTTGCTCAAAAGAAGTCCATCATTTCCTTGCTTCTAAGTATAGTACAGCCTTGAAGCTGCAGGAGCCTAAAAATACAGTTTTGGGGTATATAATAATAATGATAATACTTTAATAATGTCTGTCAATCTATAAATATGTACATGCATACAGAGAAAGACAGTAATATTTTGTTAATTACCAAAAGCTGCCAGTCAGATGTCTACAAATTCATGCTCGTTATTTGCAGTGTCCTATCTCAGACTTCAAGACAGCGTGTGTGTCTAGTCACTACAGGGCCTACCATAGAAAATGTAAAGCAGAAAGTGAAAGCCTGGGCAATAATTGTACTTACTCTTACTGAAATTTAAGATATATCTTTAACTTACTAAAAGTTAAAGGAAAGGCCTTCGCCCATGTTTTATGTAATCTATGGATGTGAAGCCGGCACAGTGTTTATTGATAAAACCTCAACTGTAGTGCCATATGATTAAGTAGGGTGAGCATTTGTATGGCCAGTGGCCAAGTAATTAATGTTATCCTCACTTGTATTGAAAAAACAGTCTTGTCTACTGCTAACAAAGTTCAATGGTATAGTGGGCTTAGACCAGTAGTTACTCTCATAATAGATTCTGAGAATGTGTCTGGTGTGATGATTCATCACTACAAAAGAAAATTTCTGCCAAACACTTTGTTTATTTTAGTAAATGCAACTTAGAGTATTGATATTCATTCATTTCATCTAGTATGAATATAAAGGCAACCATGTCCTCCATCTAGCACCTTCAAGATGAGGTATGCTAAGTTGTAACTACTATATGTGATCTTCTGTATACCCTATCAAGAGTAGAGTACTTATTTTCAGTACTTAAAAAATATATATAACATCAGTATAGCCAAATCACTTACAGTAGTTCATATTTATGTTACATGACTGACAAAAAGTAGATAAGAATAGTTAGGTTTATGGCAACATCATAAAGTTGTTCCAGTTTCTGTCATAAAGTGTTTGTTAATCTTTGGAAATCTAGCCCAGTGTAAACAAAGCTACATAAACATAGGGCTAGTGAATGGCTTCTATTTCCTGCCCTGTGTTCCATGGGTCTCAATTAAGTGTTGCTTTTAATTCACTTTGTACAAAAGACATTTAAGTGATTTTAATGCATTCATTTAATTAAGAAAGGTTGTTCATTTATTATATGTGTTCTTTAGTAAGGAAAAAAAAAAATCCTGAAACTCATGTTCATTGGAGTCAAGGAAAGTACTGTTCTGATTTGCCAACTACAGCTTCCTCCAGTTACTGTTCTTACAATCGACTTAAGTAGAGATCATCAAAAAAATAAAGTTAAAAGAGGTTTTAAATATCTACACTTGATATTAAGTTATGTAAAGACCATTTCGTAATAACACAACTGGAGTGGTCTGAATGACCTGTGGGCTGTAGTAAGGAGGTTAAATCAAGCCAACTGATATATTCACAAAGGACAAGGCACATATTTAATTCTACTATATGAAACTACTGTTCTATTACTCTACTTTACTGTACATATTGTTGTTCAGTTTAAAATCAGTTTACTTCATGCACACCAACATAATCATCATTCATATCTTGGGTAATGTGAATATGCCAGATGACTTTAAATATGTCTCCAGAACATGACCCAACCCGAATGTTATCCTAAGAAGTCTTTCATAATGCACTTTCCAGAGCGAATATTTTTGAGGGGAGCTAATTTGTGTCATCACGCCAAAAATGGTTTGTTTCTTAACACTGAAGACATGTCAAAATGGTTCTGTAAATAAAAAGATATTATGTAACTGTGTTTTTATCATACACCAACTTGAATCCCTTTTTCTAATATCTCCTTGCATTAATTTTTCATGAATAATGTACAAACATGAAGAAAAGCCCTCATTTGCTCATATCAATTCTCATGCTGTCATATGCAATGCACTGAAGCAACAAGCCCTATCCACAACCAGGCCCTAAAGACTTTTCCATGGTTCCCTAGTGCTTCATATGCCCACATCATTCTAATTCATTCTATCCTGTGCACACCTTTCACTCTCTTCCATATTCAGGCCATGAACAATCAAAATCTTTTTCACTCCATCCTTCCCTCTTTGATTTGTTCCCCTTCACCTTAAACCCACATACATCCTCTTCGTCCACATCTTTACAATCATTCTTTCTAAATGTCCAAAACCATTTCAATGCATCCTCTTCATCTCTCTCAACCATACTCTTCTTATTACCACACTTTTCTCTTATCCTATTGTAATATTACTTTTGTGATCAACCCTCTTCACACTTCAGATTGTTCTTAGACATTTTATTTCCAACATTTGCACCTTCCTTTGTAAATTCTCATCTACCTTCCATAACTTGCATCTATACAACATGATATCATTTAGACTACTATACCTTTAAACATACTTGTCCTTCAACATTCCTGTAGAAAAACTTCATCTTCCTTCACACACTTATTTTTCCTATGAATCCTCTTTATCAATACTTCTCAAGCAAGCACTAAATATTCCTTTGGTTTTCTAATAAATCTTGACATGTTAATCCTTCAAACTGGAAAAGAAAAAGAAAAATTCCCTTAGTAAAGAAAATAAGAATAATTAAAGAGATCTCTATTCTTCTCTGCAATGTACAGCTCCTATCAGAGAAGTGGTAGCATTTTCCTCATAGAAATGGCACATGCATCCATATGCATAATACTAAATTACAGTCTCAAAATCAGAACTAAGAAATAAGTCTCATCTCAAGATGTACACTTTCTTAATCATCAATAGTTTACATATCCAATAGGTTTCAATTTGGCAATAAGAAGGAAAAGAGCAAAATAAAACTACAAATTCTCTTTCTTTTGAGATAGCATGACTCAAGTTTAGAATTGTCTTCTGACAAAGTGTAAATGTAAACTGACTGTATTTTTGCACATAAAAATGCAGTGCATCCCTCTTACCCAACTTCACAGTTAAGGATACGAAGGCATTCCATGACTGTACATCCACAAGCTTCAAGATAAAATGCCACTTTGGTACTCGGGAAGAATGCATGCATCAAAAGTCATATTAAAAACCATAACATCCAATACAATATGTATTTCTTCCCTATCCCTGGGGGACAGGAGAGAAAATATTTCCCACGCATTCCCTGCATGTCGTAGAAGGCGACTAAAGGGGATGGGAGCAAAGGGCTAGATACCCTCCCCTCCTTGTATTTTAACTTTCTAAAAGGGGAAACAGAAGAAGTCATGCAGGGGAGTCATCCTCCTCGAAGGCTCAGATTGGGGTGTCTAAATGTGTGTGGATGTAAACAAAAGAAAAAAAGAGAGATAGGCAGTATGTCTGAGGAAAGGAACCTGGATGTTTTGGCTCTGAGTGAAACTAAGCTCAAGGGTAAAGGTGAAGAGTGGTTTGGGTATGTCATGGGAGTAAAGTCAGGGGTTGGTGATAGGACAAGAGCAAAGGAAAAAGTAGCACTACTCCTGCAGCAGGAGTTGTGGGAGTATGTGATAGAGTTTAAGAAAGTAAACTCGAGATCGATATGGATAAAACTGAAAGTGGATGGAAAGAGATGGGTGATTATTGGTGCCTATGCACTTGGTCATGAGAAGAAAGATCATGAGAAGCAAGTGTTTTGGAAGCAGCTGAGTGAGTGTGTTAGCAGCTTTGATGCCCGAGACCGGGTTATAGTGATGGGTGATTGGAATGCAAAGGTGAGTAATGTGGCAGTTGAGGGTATAATTGGTGTAAATGGGGCGTTCAGTGTTGTAAATGAAAATGATGAAGAGCTTCCAGATTTGTGTGCTAAAGAAGGGCTGGTGATTGGGAATACCTGGTTAAAAAAGAGATATATACATAAAGAATACATATGCAAGTAGAAGAGATGGCCAAAGAGCATTATTGGATTATGGGTCAATTAATGTGCACGTGAAAGAAAGACTTTTGGATGTTAATGTGCTCAGAAGGACAACTGGAGGGATGTCTGATCATTATCTTGTGGAGGTGAAGGTGAAGATTGGTAGAGGTTTTCAGAGAAGAAGAGAGAATGTTGGAGTGAAGAGAGTGGTGAGAGTAAGTGAGCTTGGAAAGGAGACTTGTGTGAGGAAGTACCAGGAGAGATTGAGTGCAGAATGGAAAAAAGTGAGAGCAAATAATGTAAGGGGAGTGAGAGAGGAATGGAATGTATTTAGGGAAGCAGTGATGGCTTGCACAAAAGATGCTTGTGGCATGAGAAAGGTGGGAGGAGGGCAGATTAAAGAGACTAGTGAATGGTGGGATTTTTGCAGGGAGGTAGTGCGAATGACTGGGAGATGTATAAAAGAAAGGGGCAGGTCAAGAGAAAGGGTGCAAGAGGTGAAAAAGAGGGCAAATGAGAGTTGGGGTGAAAGAGTATCATTAAATTTTAGGGAGAAGAAAAAGATGTTTTGAAAGGCAGTAAATAAAGTGCATAAGACAAAAGAACAAATGGGAACATTGGTGAAGGGGGCTAATGGGGACATAACAACAAGTAGTGGTGAAGTGAGAAGATGGAGTGAGTATTTTGAAGGTTTGGTGAATGTGTCAGATGATAGAGTGGCAGATATAAGGTGTTTTTGTCAAGGTGGTGTGCAAAGTGAGAGGGGTTATGGAGAATGGTTTGGTAAACAGAGAACAGATGGTGTATGCTTTGCGGAAAACGAAAGCCAGCAAGGCGGTGGGTTTGGATGGTATTGCAGTGGAATTTATTAAAAAAGGGGGTGACTGTATTGTTGACTGGCTGGTAAGGATATTCA
The DNA here is from genome assembly GCF_036320965.1 of Panulirus ornatus. NCBI lineage: Eukaryota > Metazoa > Arthropoda > Malacostraca > Decapoda > Palinuridae > Panulirus > Panulirus ornatus. Next base: position 28,253,954 of record NC_092281.1, read on the forward strand.
ATGTATGTATGGTTTATGGTGAAGTGCCTGAGGATTGGCTGAATGCATGTATAGTGCCACTGTACAAAGGCAAAGGGGATAAAGGTGAGTGTTCAAATTACAGAGGTATGTTTGTTGAGTATTCCTGGGAAATTATATGGGAGGGTATTAATTGAGAAGGTAAAGACATGTACAGAGCATCAGATTGGGGAAGAGCGGTGTGGCTTTAGAAGAGGATAAGGATGTATGGATCAGATGTTTGCTTTGAAGAATGCATGTGAGAAATACTTAGAAAAACAGATGGATTTGCATGAAGCAATTATGGATCTGAAGAAGGCATATGATAGAGTTGATAGAGATGCTCTGTGGAAGGTATTAAGAGTACAGGGTGTGGGAGGTATGCTGCTAGAAGCAGTGAAAAGTTTTTATCAAGGATGTAAGGCATGTGTACAAGTAGGAAGAGAGAAAAGTGTTTGGTTCCCAGTGAATGTCAGTTCGCAGAAGGGGGAAGGGGTGCGTGATGTCTCCATGGTTGTCTAATTCGTTTATGGATGGGGTTGTTTAGAGAGGTGAATGCAAGATTTTGGAGAGGGGCAATTATGCAGTCTGTGTGGATGAGAGGGCTTGGGAAGTGGGTCAGTTGTTGTTCGCTGATGTACAGTGGTAGCTGATTCAGGTGAGAAACTGCAGAAGTTGGTGACTGAGTTTGGTAAAGTGTGTGAAAGAAGAAAGCTGAGAGTAAATGTGAATAAGAGCAAGATTATTAGGTTCAGTAGGGTTGAGGGACAAGTAAATTGGGAGGTAAGTTTGAATGGAGAAAAACTGGAAAGAATGAAGTGTTTCAGGTATCTGGGAGTGGATTTAACAGCGGATGAAACCATGGAAGCAGAAGTGAGTCACAGTGGGTGGGGGGGGGGGGGGGGGGGGGGGGTGGGGGATCTGGGAGCATTGAAGAATGTGTGGATGTCCAGAATGTTATCTTGGAGAGCAAAAATGGGTATGTTTGAAGGAATAGTGGTTCCAAAAATGCTATATGGTTGCAAGGCATTGGCTATAGACAGGGTTGTGCAGAGGGGATGGATGTGTTGGAAATGAAATGTGTGAGGACAACATATGGTGTGAGGTGGTTAGATCGAGTAAGTGATGAAAGGGTAAGAGAGAGATGTGGTAATAAAAAGTGTGGTTGAGGTAGCAGAAGAGGGTGTATTGAAATGGTTTGGTCACATGGAGAGAATGAATGAGGAAAGATTGACAAAGAGGATATATGTGTCAGAGGTGGAGGGAACAAGGAGAAGTGGGAGACCAAACTGTAGGCAGAAGGATGGAGTGAAAATGATTATGAGCAATCAAGGCCTGAATATACAGGAGGGTGAAAGGCATGCAAGGAATAGAGTGAATTGGAACAATGTGGTATACTGGGGTTGATGTGCTGTCAATGGATTGAACCAGGGCATGTGAAGCATTTGGGGTAAACCATGCGAAGTTTTGTGGGGCCTGGATGTGGAAAGGGAGCTGTGGTTTCAGTGCTTTACATATGACACCTAGAGACTGAATGTGAACGAATATGGCCTTTGTTATCTTTCTGTAGCACTACCTCGCTCCTGCACTGGGGGAGTGGGGTGTCATTTCACGTGTGGCGGGGTGGCGGTGGGAATGGATGAAAGCAACAAGTATGAATATGTACATGTGCATATATGTATATGTCTGTGTATGTATATCTATGTATACATCAAATGTATAGGTATGTATGTGTGCATGTGTGGGTGCTTATGTATATACATGTGTATGTGGGAGGGTTGGGCCATTCTTTAGTCTGTTTCCTTGCACTACCTTGCTAACGAGGGAGACAGCGACTAAGTAGGTGTGAAGTGAGGAGATGGAGTGAGTATCTTGAAGGTTTGTTGAATGAGTTTGATGATATAGTAGCAGATATAAGGTGTTTTGGTCAAAATGGTGTGCGAAGTGAGAGGGTCAGGAAGAATGATTTGGTAAATAGAGAAAAGGTAGTGAAAGCTTTGCGGAAGATGAAAGCTGGCAAGGCGGCGGGTTTGGATGGCATTGCAGTGGAATTTATTAAAAAAGGGGGTGGCTGTGTTGTTGACTGGTTGGTGAGGATATTCAATGTATGTATGGTTCATGGTAAAGTGCCTGAGGATTGGTGGAATGCATGCATAGTGCCACTGTATAAAGGCAAAGGGGATAAAGGTGAGCGTTCAAATTACAGAGGTATAAGTTTGTTGAGTATTCCTGGGAAATGATATGGGAGGGTGTTGACTGAGAGGGTAAAGGCATGTACAGAACACTAGCTTGGGAAGAGCAGTGTGGTTTCAGAAGTGGCTGAGGATGTGTGGATCAGGTGTTTGCTGTGAGGAATGTATGTGAGAAATACTCCAAAAAACAGATGGATTTGTATGTAGCATGTCTGGATCTGGATAAGGCATACAATAGAGTTGTACTGAAATGGTTTGTTCACATGGAGAGAATGAGTGAGGAAAGATTGACAAAGAGGATATATGTGGCAGAGGAAAAGGGAATGAGAAGTGGGGGACCAAATTGGAGGTGGAAGGATGGAATGAAAAAGATTTTGAGTGATTGGGGCCTGAACATACAGGAGGGTGAAAGGCGTGCAAGGAATAGAGTGAATTGGACGATATGGTATACCAGGGTCGACATGCAGTCAATGGATTGAACCAGGGCATATGAAGCATCTGGGGTAAACCATGGAAAGTTTTGTGAGGCCTGGATGTGGAAAGGGAACTGTGGTTTGTGTGCATTACATAAGGCAGCTAGAGACTGAATGTGAACAAATGTGGCCTTTGTTGTCTTTTCCTAGTGTTACCTCGCACATGCGCGCAGGGGAGGGAGGTACCATTTCATGTGTGGTGGGATGGCAATGGGAATGAATGAAGGCAGCAACTGTGAATATGTACATGTGTATATATATGTATATGTCTGTGTATGTATATGTATGTATACATGAAATGTATAGTTATGTATATGTGTGTGTGTGTGTGTGTGTGTGTGTGTGTGTGTGTGTGTGTGTGTGTGTGGGCATTTATGTATAATACATGTGTATGTGGGTGGGTTGGGCCATTCTTTCATCTGTTCTGTTTCCTTGCGCTACCTCACTAACAGGGAGACAGTGACTAAGTATAATAAAAAGAAATTAAAAAAAATGTTTTGGAAGGAGGTAAATAAAGTGAGTAAGACAAGAGAACAAATGCGAACATAGGTGGAGGGGGCTAATGGGGAGGTAATAAAAAGTAGAGGTGAAGTGAGATGGGGTGAGTATTCTGAAGGTTTGTTAAGTGTGTTTGATGATAGAGTGGCAGATATAGGGTGTTTTGGTCGAAGTGGCATGCGAAGTGAAAGGGTCAGGGAGAATGGTTTGGTAAACAAAGAAGAGGTAGTCAAAGCTTAGCGGAAGATGAAAGCTGGCAAGGCAGCGGGCTTGGATGGTACTGCTGTGGAATTTATTAAAAAAGGGGGTGACTGTGTTGTTGACTGGTTGGTAAGGATATTCAATGTATGTATGGATCATGGTGAAGTGCCTAAGGATTGGCAGAATGCATGCATAGTGCCACAGTATAAAGGCAAAGGGGATAAAGGTGAGTGTTCAAATTACAGTGGTACAAGTTTGTTGAGTATTCCTGGGAAATTATATGGGAGGGTATTGACGGAGAGGGTAAAGGCACGTAGAGAGCACCAGCTTAGGGAAGAGCAGTGTGGTTTCAGAAGTGGAAGAGGATGTGTGGATCAGGTGTTTGCTTTGAAGAATGTATGTGAGAAATACTTTGAAAAACAGATGGATTTGTACATAGCATTTCTGGATCTGGATAAGGCATATGATAGAGTTGATAGAAATACTTTATGTAAGGTATTAAGAGTATATGGTGTGGGAGGTAAGTTGCTAGAAGCAGTGAAAAGTTTTATCAAGGATATATGGCATATGTACAAGTAGGAAGAGAGGACAGTGATTGTTTCCCAGTGAATGTCGGTTTGCGTCAGGGGTGCATGATCTCTCCATGGCTGTTTAATTTGTATATGGATGGGGTTGTTAGGGAGGTGACTGCAAGAGTTTTGGGGAGAGGGGCAAGTATGTAGTCTGTTGTGGATGAGAGGGCCTGGGAAGTGAGTCAGTTGTTGTTTGCTGGTGATACAGCGCTGGTGGCTGATTCAGGTGAGAAACTGCAGAATTTGGTGAATGAGTTTGGAAGAAAGTGTGAAAGAAGAAAGTTGAGAGTAAATGTGAATAAGAGCAAGGTTTTAGGTTCAGTAGGGTTGAGGGAGAAGTTACTTGGGAGGTAAGTTTGAATGGAGAAAAGCTGGAGGATGTGAAGTGTTTTAGATATCTGGGAGTGGATTTAGCAGCGGATGGGACCATGGAAGCAGAAGTGAGTCACAGGGTGGGGGAGGGGGTGAAGGTTCTGGGAGCGTTAAAGAATATGTGGAAGGCGAGAATGTTATCTCAGAGAGCAAAAATGGGTATGTTTGAAGGAATAGTGGTTCGAATAATGTTATATGGTTGAGAGGTGTGGGCTAAAGATAGGGTTGTGCAGAAGTGGGTGGATGTGTTGGAAATGAAATGTTTGAGAACAACATGTGGTGTGAGGTGGTTTGATCAAGTAAGTAATGAAATGGTAAGAGAGATGTGTGGTAATAAATAGAGTGTAGTTGAGAGAGCAGAAGAGGGTGTATTGAAATGCTTTGGTCACATGGAGAGAATGAGTGAGGAAAGATTGACCAAGAGGATATATGTGTCAGAGGTGGAGGGAATGAGAAGTGGAAGACCAAATGTGGAGGTGGAAGGATGGAATGAAAAAGATTTTGAGTGACCAGGACCTGAACATACAGGAGGGTGAAAGGCATGCAAGGAATAGAGTGAATTGGAACGATGTGGTATACCTGGGTCGGCATGCTGTCAATGGATTGAACTAGGGCATGTGACACGTCTGGGGTAAACCATGGAAAGTTTTGTGTGGAGAGGAAGCTGTGATTTCAGTGCATTACACATGACACCTACAGACACTGTGAACAAATGTGGCCTTTGTTGTCTTTTCCTAGTGCTACCTCACATGCGCGGGGGGAGGCGGTGCCATTTCATGTGTGACGGGGTGGCAACAGGAATGGATGCAGGCAGCAAGTGTGGATGTGTACACATGTATATATGTATATCTCTGTGTATGTATACCCTGAAATATACAGGTACGTATATGTGCATGTGTGGGCGTTTATGTACATACATGTGTATGTGAGTGGTTGGGCCATTCTTTCATCTGTTTCCTTGTGCTACCTCTCTAACATGGGAGACAGCAATTAAGTATAATAAAATATAATAATATAATAAAATATAATGTATGTGAGAAACACTTAGAAAAGCAAATGGATTTGTATGTAGCATTTATGGATCTGGAGAAGGCATATGATAGAGTTGACAGAGATGCTCTGTGGAAGGTTTTAAGAATATATGGTGTGGGAGGCAAGTTGTTAGAAGCAGTGAAAAGTTTTTATCGAGGATGTAAGGCATGTGTACGTGTAGGAAGAGAGGAAAGTGATTGGTTCTCTGTGAATGTAGGTTTGCGGCAGGGGTGTGTGATGTCTCCATGGTTGTTTAATTTGTTTATGGATGGGGTTGTTAGGAAGGTGAATGCAAGAGTTTTGGAAAGAGGGGCAAGTACGCAGTCCATTCTGGATGAGAGAGCTTGGGAAGTGAGTCAGTTGTTGTTCGCTGATGATACAGCGCTGGTGGCTGATTCATGTGAGAAACTGCAGAAGCTGGTGACTGAGTTTGGTAAAGTGTGTGAAAAAAGAAAGTTAAGAGTAAATGTGAATAAGAGCAAGGTTATTAGGTACAGTAGGGTTGAGGGGCAAGTCAATTGGGAGGTAAGTTTGAATGGAGAAAAACTGGAGGAAGTAAAGTGTTTTAGATATCTGGGAGTGGATCTGGCAGTGGATGGAACCATGGAAGCGGAAGTGAATCATAGGGTGGGGGAGGGGGCAAAAATTCTGGGAGCCTTGAAGAATGTTTGGAAGTCGAGAACATTATCTCGGAAAGCAAAAATGGCTATGTTTGAAGGAATAGTAGTTCCAACAATGTTGTATGGTTGCGAGGCGTGGGCTATGTATAGAGTTGTGCGCAGGAGGGTGGATGTGCTGGAAATGAGATGTTTGAGGACAATATGTGGTGTGAGGTGGTTTGATTGAGTAAGTAATGTAAGGGTAAGAGAGATGTGTGGAAATAAAAAGAGTGTGGTTGAGAGAGCAGAAGAAGGTGTTTTGAAATGGTTTGGTCACATGGAGAGAATGAGTGAGGAAAGATTGACCAAATGGATATATGTGTCAAAGGTGGAGGGAACAAGGAGAAGTGGGAGACCAAATTGGAGGTGGAAAGATGGAGGGAAAAAGATTTTGAGTGATCGGGACCTGAACATGCAGGAGGTTGAAAGGCGTGCAAGGAATAGAGTGAATTGGAACGATGTGGTATACCGGAGTCGACGTGCTGTCAATGGATTGAACCAGGGCATGTGAAGCGTCTGGGGTAAACCATGGAAAGTTGTGTGGGGCCTGGATGTGGAAAGGGAGCTGTGGTTTCGATGCATTATTACATGACAGCTAGAGACTGAGTGTGAACGAATGGGGCCTTTGGTGTCTTTTCCTAGCGCTACCTCGCACACATGAGGGGGGAGGGGGTTGTTATTCCATGTGTGGCGAGGTGGCGATGGGAACAAATAAAGGCAGACAGTATGAATTATGTACATGTGTATATATGTGTGTCTTTGTGTGTATATATATGTGTACATTGAGATGTATAGGTATGTATATTTGCGTGTGTGGACGTGCATGTATATACATGTGTATGTGGGCGGGTTGGGCCATTCTTTCGTCTGTTTCCTTGCGCTACCTCGCTAATGCGGGAGACAGCGACAAAGCAAAATAAATAAATAAATAAAAATAATATATTTTTTCATACTTGATCATTGTTTCCTGCATTAGTGAGGTAGCACTAAGAACAGATGAAGAAAGGCTGCATTTGCTCATATCCAATCCCTAGCTGACATGGCAATGCACCAAAACCACAACCCCTATCCACAACAAGACCTCCTATGGATTTTTCCATGATTACCCCGGCTGCCTCATATGCCCTGGTTCATTCCAGTGACAGCACATCAATTCCTATTCTCATAATGTCATGCCTAAAAAATGTTTGCCAAACAAGAACAAAAACAAAAAAAACAAAGACGAGAAATGACAATGTATACAAGCATATCAAGGAAGATGTGTGGTTACCATGGAAAGAGAGATCAGTTGAATATCCAGCCATATACATCTTTTACCTTACACAATTTTTAATCGTGGCATCAATATGTGTAAAATATTACGTGGCTATGACAGCATGTCTTTGTAAATGGATTAGCAGAAATGGAAATGTATATGTATACAGCTAAGAAAACAAGACTGATTTTTATAAATGCAAAAATAATTTAGTTGTTCACCAAATATGATTTCAATATCAGAGTGTAAAGGAGGGTCGTATTTTCTGTTTAAGCAATTCTATGGCATTCGTACGTTGATTGCTACTGATGACCAATGTGTTTTGATATCTGAATGACAAGAACCAAAGACTATGAAGAAGATACAGAACTCGACTTGTAATACAAAGCTCTTTCCCTAGTAACTGTAACACTTACTTAAAAGTTGCTACTGACAACACATAAACTCCTATATTCAAAATAACATACAGGAAAGGAATTATCCAAACAAGAACTAACAAAAAACCATAAAAAATGAAGACATGTTGGGAAGAATGGTTACATGTAACAAGCAGCATACTACAAGAATGTCTTGCAACTGGTTCTCTTTCTCATATTTTTGATATCAATAATGAGATGTATTGCAAGACGTTACTGACAGGTGATGAAAAGCCAGGAAATAAATCTACAAATGAACTTGAATGTCCACAGCTTCAAAATGACTTATATGAACTGATGAACTGGGCACATAGGTGGCAAATGAATTTCAAAATCAATAAGTGGTTTTAAATATCAGTAATAAAAGTGAAAAGGCAAGATATACTGTGAATCCTGTAGAACTGCAAAAGGTAAATGAGGAAAAACAATCTATGGTGACCTAAAACCAATCAAGCAGTGTAAAGACTGACAAAATTCTTGGATTCGTAGGTTTTATTTATCTATCTATTTTACTTTGTCGCTGTCTCCCGTGTTAGCGAGGTAGCACACGGAAACAGACAAAAGAATGGCCCAATCCACCCACATACACATGTATATACATACACGTCCACACACGTAAATATACATACTTATACATCTCAACGTATACATAAATATATACACACACAGACATATACATATGTACACATGTACATAATTCATACTGCCTGCCTTTATTCATTCCCATCACCACACCGCCACACATGAAATAACAACTCCCTACCCCCACATGTGCGCAAGGTAGCGCTAGGAAAAGACAACAAAGGCCCCATTCGTTCACACTCAGTCTCTAGCTGTCATGTATAATGCACCAAAACTACAGCTCCCTTTCAACATCCAGGCCCCACACAACTTTTCATGGTTTACCCCAGACACTTCACATGCCCTGGTTCAATCCATTGACAGCATGTCGACCCCAGTATGCCACATCGTTCCAATTCACTCTATTACTTGCATGCCTTTCACCCTCCTGCATGTTCAGGCCCCGATCACTCAAAATCTTTTTCACTCCATCTTTCCACCTCCAATTTGGTCTCCCACTTCTCCTCGTTCCCTCCACCTCCGACACATATATCCTCTTGGTCAATCTTTCCTCACTCATTCTCTACATGTGACCAAACCATTTCAAAACACCCTCTTCTGCTCTCTCAACCACACTCTTTTTATTTCCACACATCTCTCTTACCCTTACATTACTTACTCAATCAAACCACCTCACACCACATATTGTCCTTAAACATCTCCTCTCCAGCACATCCACCCTCCTGCGCACAACTCTATCTATAGCCCACGCCTCGCAACCATATAATATTGTTGGAACCACTATTCCTTTAAACATGCCCATTTTTGCTTTCCGAGATAATGTTCTCGACTTCCACACATTCTTCAACACTCCCAGAACTTTCGCTACCTCCCCCACCCTATGATTCATAGGTAGGGCCTTCAAATTGAATTCCATGGAATCAGCTTTACTCTTTACAATTCATTGGTTCATCCACGTCTTGAATATTGTGTTCAATTTTGGTCACCCTGATTAAAACAGGGCATAGACAAGATGGAGAGAGTACAGCACTGAGATACCAAGATGATTCCTGGACTGAGAAACAAATCCTAAGAGAGCAAATTAAATTACTCAAATCTATTTAGCTTGCAAAAGAGAGGGTTAAGAGGTGATCTAATGCAGGTATTCAAAATAATCATGGGCTCTGATAATCTTCAGTCTATCAAGTTACTTAAGATTTGATTCATTTGATTTTACTTGCAGTAAAGGATACAAACTCATGGGCAAAAATTTTACCTCGAATGAGAAGTTCTTTTCTTCTACAGGACTGTCAACACATAGAATGATTTGCCAATCAGTGTAGTTAAAAGCAGTACTACAGATATGTTTAAGAATAAATATATGAATTGCTTCATGTCCATGACTTACATTATTCGCACCCCTTCTGTCACAATGACATTTTGCAGGTTATTCTCTTTGAATTATCTTTATTCCTTATACCTTTTACCACACTGATATCTGTTTTTGATATTCTAAATTATCACAAACAGCCTCAAAAGGACTCAATGGTCTGGTACTGTTTGAATTCTGTTGTATATTGTTTTGACATTTCCTTTTCAAGTTTAACAGCATTCTTTTTCTTGTATTATCCCCATGGATAGGGGAAAAATACTGCCCTTGTATCTCATGTCTGTTGAAGGTGAATAAGTGGGACAGGTATAGGAGGCTGGAAAGCCTCCTCACTGTATCATCTTCCAAAAGAAGGAAGAGAGAAAGGGGCCAAGCAAGGATTTTATCTTCAAGGACTCTGGAAACTACCTCACTGATGTGTGAAACAGCAAACATATAAGGAGAGAAAATTGCACCTGAGGACAACCTACAAAGATTATAAGAAATTTTAGACTCATATATTAGCACCGTCAGTAACAAAACTTCGGCACAGCAGCTGTGTGATTAAAGTACTCTACTAATTAGCATGCACTTAGATGTTCAAGTTCTACCTACCTTAGAATAAGGTCCTATATCTTTCAGATGAAGACATGTTTCTGGTCCATATGACTGGGGAATCAAAAGGTACCAACAGTATGTGCAATGTCAAGCAAATACTTATTCCTGTACCAATGGCTACTAATAAGAGTGTGCTCTAACCATGTCAGGTGGAAAGTAACTTAAACCTGCTAAGTAATCTAATTTTTTGAATGCCTTTCCTTTTGTGAAAATATAACAGAATATTTTCCTATCCCAGGATTCCCTTCTCCTGGGCTCCCAAAGCATTCAAGAAGTGATCCATTTCCAGTGGAGGACTGCAGATCAAGAAGTGTGATGTGTGTATATACGTGTGTGGGATGAATGCAGGATAACTGAAAAGTACATATTCAGTTTATTTGTTAAGGAAGTTCCACCTTGGGAAAGTGGGTTCTTGTGCATGTTAAATGATTGTTAGTAATGTTAAAGAAATGAGTGGTGCCCAGAATGCAGATGAGAAAGTGTAACTCAAATATGCTTGGGGAATGTAGTTTTGGCTGAAGGTGTCTGATGGAGTAATTTTTATATTGGGTAGGAGGGGCAGCTGTTTAGACCTTGCTGAGTAATCACAGTGTGTATGTGTTCTGCCAAGCTTGTTTAAAAAAAAAGGATCTTTCATTACAAGTTGCTGAAGTGTGAAGCAGGGGTAAGCTTTATATTTCTGCTTGAAGCTGTTTAGTTATGGACTGGTTTGAGAGGATGAGGTATAGCTGTTGCAAAGAAATGTGTGCTAAGCATACTGAGTATGCAATCATACTGGGAGCGGGGGGCTGGAAATCCTCCCCTCTCTGTTTTTTATTTACTTTTCCAAAAGGAGGGACAGAGAAGGGGACCAGGTGAGGATATTCCCTCAAAGGTCCAGTCCTCTGTTCTTAACGCAACCTCGGTAATGCGGGAGATGGCAAATAGTATGAAAAAAAGTATATATATATATATATATATATACTCAATATTTATTTATTTATTTATTTATTATACTTTGTCGCTGTCTCCCACGTCAGTGAGGTAGCGAAAGGAAACAGACAAAAGAATGGCCCAACCCACCCACACATACATGTATATCCATGCACGTCCACACACACATATACATAGCTATACATTTCGAAAAAAAAAAGAAAAAAAAAAAAAAGAAAAAAATTTTTTTTTTTTTTTTTTTTTTTTTTTGCTTTGTCGCTGTCTCCTGCGTTTGCGAGGTAGCACAAGGAAACAGACGAAAGAAATGGCCCAACCCACCCCCATACACATGTATATACATACGTCCACACACGCAAATATACATACCTACACAGCTTTCCATGGTTTACCCCAGACGCTTCACATGCCCTGATTCAATCCACTGACAGCACGTCAACCCCGGTATACCACATCGATCCAATTCACTCTATTCCTTGCCCTCCTTTCACCCTCCTGCATGTTCAGGCCCCGATCACACAAAATCTTTTTCACTCCATCTTTCCACCTCCAATTTGGTCTCCCACTTCTCCTCGTTCCCTCCACCTCCGACACATATATCCTCTTGGTCAATCTTTCCTCACTCATTCTCTCCATGTGCCCAAACCATTTCAAAACACCCTCTTCTGCTCTCTCAACCACGCTCTTTTTATTTCCACACATCTCTCTTACCCTTACGTTACTTACTCGATCAAACCACCTCACACCACACATTGTCCTCAAACATCTCATTTCCAGCACATCCATCCTCCTGCGCACAACTCTATCCATAGCCCACGCCTCGCAACCATACAACATTGTTGGAACCACTATTCCTTCAAACATACCCATTTTTGCTTTCCGAGATAATGTTCTCGACTTCCACACATTCTTCAAGGCTCCCAGAATTTTCGCCCCCTCCCCCACCCTATAATCCACTTCTGCTTCCATGGTTCCATCCGCTGCCAGATCCACTCCCAGATATCTAAAACACTTTACTTCCTCAAGTTTTTCTCCATTCAAACTCACCTCCCAATTGACTTGACCCTCAACCCTACTGTACCTAATAACCTGAATAATCATATACTCAATGGTGTTACCAATCTCTGCTTGCACAGGAGTGCACTGCAAGTTAACAGTCAGCTAAAACAAGGTTGTCATCACTGGAACTCTGTCTTGAAACTGTGGAAGCCCCATAAAAGGGGTCCAAGGGTATCTGATTAAATCATATACTTACTTTTCTGCCCCAAGGATCCCATTCTAAGGGGTTGTCACAGGACTCAGGATATATAGTTCTTATCAAAAGAGCAAGGAATGTGTGTGTGAGTTGGAGGGAGGAGGGTGAGTGGTTCTAGTTGAAGGTAGGTTTGCAGCCAGAGTGTGTGTGATGTCACCATGGCTGTCTAATTATCTTTATTGATAGCATGGTGAGGGAGGTGAATGCAAGAGTTTTGGAGAGAGTAGGTCTGCAGTTTGTCTGGTGGGAGGGGAGAGGGGACCTGAATCTTTTGTTGTCTGATGATAACACGATGCTACTGGCAGATTTGAGTAAGAAACTGCAAAAGCTGGTGTCTGAGTCTCATACCGTCTGTAATGAGAGTGTTTAGAGTGAATGTGAATAAAAGCAACGTTACTAAGTTTAGCAGCGTAAGGACCCAGTTTAGGTGGAATATGAATTTGAATGGAGAGAACACACTGCAAGTGGGATGTTTAGAATACCTGGGAGTGATCATGGCAGTGAATGGAATTCTGTAAGTTGAAATGAGCTGTAGGGTGGGAGAGGAAGCTAAGGAACTGGGCTCATTGAGGAGTGTGTGGAAAGAGAGGTCATTGTTGGTGAGTGCAAACACTGGTATGTTTGATGGTACAGTAGTTCCAACAGTATTGTATGGACACAAGGCAAGGGCCCCAAATAAAAAAAATATGGAAGAGGGTGGATGCGTTGAAAATTTAATGTCTAAGGACAATATGTGGTGTAACAAGGGATGATCAATTAATATATGATAAGGTAAGAGACAGGCATAGTAGTAAGAGGAATATGCATGAGAAAGCAGAAGAAGGTGTACTGAAATGGTTCGGACATATAGGGGGGAAGACTACGAGTATACATATCATAAAAGGAGGAAACATGGCAAAGATTGAAACCATGGATGATGTGGAAGGATGGAGTAAGAGATGCTTCAAGTATCTGGGGCTTGATTATGCAGGAGGGTGTGAGGTATACCCTGGATAGAGTGAAACAGGCTGATGTGGTGTACAGGGGTGTGATTTGCTGTCAAAAGGATAAACCAGGTAAGCAGTCAAGAAAAGCCACGGGATGGTCTGTGGTACCTAGTTGTGGATAAGGGGCTCTGGTTTCAGTGCATTATACACCACAGGTAGAGAATGGCATTGCTGAACAGAGGTCAGAAGTAATTATGGAATACTTTTTCTTTTGTTTCTGTTTCTTGACACAAGATTACTTTCTTAGCTATAATTTACTTTACTGAATAATCATATCCATTAAGCAGTGAAGATATTTCTGTGCTTGTGCTCCTGCCAATAGGTCTGAGTCATGATAACTTTGTGTGTATGAGCATCCTATTGTCAGTACTAACTGTGCCTGGACTTCTCTATATGACACTAACGCTAATCTCTAGTGTGTAAGCCACAGGATGAAGTCTCCTCCAAAATGAATGTCAAATTACAGTTTAATTCTTGAAGTCTTTTCTATGAATCAATTGTCACAAAAGTTCTCCCAAGAAGACCACAAGACTGAGGCCAAACAAGCTAGAAATTACCACTGAGGTCAAGACACCAATGAAGCAGAAGTAAACCCACACCAAAAGTAACAGGGAATGATGGATAGACTTTTAAACAAGAGACTGAAAAATCAAATGCAATAATAATGTATATAACTTCAAGAGGAAGTGAAGTGTTTTAGATATCTGGGAGTGGATCTGTCAGCGGATGGAACCATGGAAGCGGAAGTGGATCATAGGGTGGGGGAGGGGGCGAAAATTTTGGGAGCCTTGAAAAATGTGTGGAAGTCGAGAACATTATCTCGGAAAGCAAAAATGGGTATGTTTGAAGGAATAGTGGTTCCAACAATGTTGTATGGTTGCGAGGCGTGGGCTATGGATAGAGTTGTGCGCAGGAGGATGGATGTGCTGGAAATGAGATGTTTGAGGACAATGTGTGGTGTGAGGTGGTTTGATCGAGTAAGTAACGTAAGGGTAAGAGAGATGTGTGGAAATAAAAAGAGCGTGGTTGAGAGAGCAGAAGAGGGTGTTTTGAAATGGTTTGGGCACATGGAGAGAATGAGTGAGGAAAGATTGACCAAGAGGATATATGTGTCGGAGGTGGAGGGAACGAGGAGAAGAGGGAGACCAAATTGGAGGTGGAAAGATGGAGTGAAAAAGATTTTGTGTGATCGGGGCCTGAACATGCAGGAGGGTGAAAGGAGGGCAAGGAATAGAGTGAATTGGAGCGATGTAATACAGGGGTTGACGTGCTGTCAGTGGATTGAATCAAGGCATGTGAAGCGTCTGGGGTAAACCATGGAAAGCTGTGTAGGTATGTATATTTGCGTGTGTGGACGTGTGTATGTACGTGTGTATGGGGGTTGGGCCATTTCTTTCGTCTGTTTCCTCGCGCTACCTCGCAAACGCGGGAGACAGCGACAAAGTATAAAAAAAAAAAAAAAAAAAAAAAAAAAAAAAACTTCAAGACTCCTTTTAGTAGGGGCTCTTGCAGCTCTTAGGCTGCACTAAAATCAAAAGCATGGAACTGATGGATTTCTTTAGAGCAATAAGTTCCATGATGAGACTGTACTCCCTTTCATCAACTAACAATAATCTAACCTTAAAGGTGACTTTTCATTCTGGTATAACCATGTGTAGGCTGAGTCCCATTACAAAAAATAATATACAATAAACTTGAATTCACCTGAGAAAGTGAGATCTCACATTTACAAAGTAAGAATTACATATGCACTCTTAATACTGGAACATTTTGGGAGAAAATAATTACATGCCAAAATTGTTATTCCTAGCTGTTGCTGTTATTACTGTTCTAGCCCTACATTCAAATGTATGCAAAATTAACGGACCTCAGATATCCAGTCAGAACTGCCAGTCATTCCCCAAGAAATATGCAGAAGAAATAATGAAGGCTTACCAGCAGTGGGAGAAGGTACAGTAAGTGGCAATTAAGTATGGTATGCGAGGTGGAATGACAGTGTAAGCAGGGTCATGAGTTGGTTGAAGCTCGTGCTGAATACTAGCTGAGGATTAGCTTCATTAAGGATTGGAGTTTTAGGGTTGTATATGTGTAGAGAGAGAGAAAAGGAAGTGTTCAGTAGTTGATTTGGTTAAATTTGCTGGAAGGATTACATGATAAGGTGATTATGCAAATGCATATGTTTGTACATGGTCCTTCTGTTTGAAGAAGGATGTTACTGTGGGTGTGTGAGTCTCAGATAAAATAAAAATTACCCCACCTGTTTACAATCCACCAGTACACTATAAAATGCTAATAACAAACTCATAAACACCCAAAAACAGCATTATTCCCAAACAATTGGAATCATGAAGACATATCTAAGCCAACAGAAGTCCATTTCACAGCTAAATTTATCAAATATCCAGAAGCAATGCCAGAACAGCTACCAGCTATTTCATCTTCTCAGCCATCCCCAAAATGACAAAAGATAGGTTTATCACAAACTTGGTAAATTATACCACCTATGAAAATTCTTAAACTTAGCTTATGGGATCAGTGCACCCTTCAAGTTAAATATCAATTTTCACCAAACTCAGGTATTATTCAAACCAAGTAGAAATAAACCACAATAACAGCCTTGCCAGAAAG
This sequence comes from Panulirus ornatus, assembly GCF_036320965.1. Taxonomy (NCBI): domain Eukaryota; kingdom Metazoa; phylum Arthropoda; class Malacostraca; order Decapoda; family Palinuridae; genus Panulirus; species Panulirus ornatus. Next base: position 28,269,968 of record NC_092281.1, read on the forward strand.
ACTTACAGTAACTGCATTGACCACTTCAGACCTATGCCATTTACATGTGAGTTTGGTAAAACACTTAAGAGCAGAGCATCATACCTAATTGGGAGAGAGAATACTTAAGTAAATTCTGACTTTTTTCTATACTTGAGGGTCATTTCCCACATTTATGAGGTAGCACCAAGAACAGGTGAAGAAAAGCCTCATTCATTTATCTCCATTCTCTATCTGCAATGTGCAATGCACCACAACCACACCTTCCTATCCACTACCTGGCCACACATACCTTTTCAATGGATTACCCTGGATGCTTCACATGCCCTGGTCAGTCCAATGACAGCAAGCTGACTCTTGTATACCATATCACTCCAATTCACTCCATTCAAAGCACAACTTTCATTCTCTCACATGTTCAGGCCCTAATCATTCAAAGTCTTTATCACTCCATCTTTCCATCTCCAATCTGATCTCCCTGTTCTCTTTGTTTTCTACACTTCTGATACATAAATCCTTTTTGTCAACCTCTCCACACTCACTCTCTCCAAATGTCCAAATCATTTCAGCACATCCTCTCCAGGTCTCTCAACCAAACTCATTTTATTACTCAGCTATTTTCTTACCATTCTATTACTCATTTGATCAAACCACCTCACACCACAAAATTTGACATATTTCAATATAATACCCCAAAAACATGTTTAACTGTGCACTGCCCTGTCTGTATTATGGATCAAATTATGGGGGAACTGACACAAGTTTCTTTCATTTCAATAGATAATTTTCAGAAAGCATTTGATCACATGGATAAGAGAGTATTTGCAATTCATACTGATTCGGATGTCACCCATAATATCACCTTTTCATTCAGAACTTCCTTTACAATCAGAATGGAATGGCTGTCAGATACACAGCAATGAATATCATTTAAAATACCAAATATAAAGCCTGTTTTGGCTTGAGATTGTGATTTGAGTAATAATCGAGAACTTGAAAGTAAATTTCCTTTGCACTTAATTCCCATAGTTTTTCGTAACCCTATGCAAATAAGTACCCACACAAAAGATTACATGTGGTACCCAATTGAAAAGGAAATAAAGAAGAGTAAATATTCATCTCTTATTCATCTACCCTCCATCTGTCAAAATTTTCCTATAAGGAACTTACTCCTGTGGTCCTCTACATAAAGTCTTGCAAACGGAATCTCTACCACATAACTTCATATCTATTTAAAATTAAGCTGCAGCTTTGAAAAACTGCCTTTTCTAATTATACTGATTACTATAACTTTGTATGAATTCCTTATGAGATATGACTAACCATAATGTTATTTGCTGTGTGAAAATAAATAACACTTACTGTTGTCTTGTGATAGAGTACTTCCACTTCTTATGGAAAACAATTTTTTACTTTAAGGTATGGTATCAAAGCAAAAATAACATGGTGTTTCTAAAAACTGTTATGTGATTAACGATAAAAACCTTCCAAGTCTGATTACAAAATCTTTTTCCGACACACCGACTTTCCACATCTACAAGCTGTTTATTCATCAGAGGACTATAAGAGTCAATGCTGTTACAAAAAAAAATTCATGTCCCAATCATGGCCATTTCAAGCAAAAACAAAACAGAGTAAGAAAAAGAATGCTGAAATCAATTAGAACTCTGTAGGTGTTATAGAATGAGGGGAAAATGAAAATGAGTTTCCACAGCTTTGCTATTGGAGGGAAGGAGGTACTAAATCAAAATGGTTACTTCTTCTGTGGATGATCCCCCAACAGATACTATAGGAGGGAGCAGCCAGACACAACTTACTGATCCAAGCCTTGGTGGCAGGGGGACATGCAGACAGTTCACAACAGCAGTTGCCACATAACATCTGTATGACAGGGAGAAGCAACATTCACAGAAGACTGAGAGAGAATCAATGACAGAAGGCTCTTGCTTCCACTCTGGGTAACAAAGAGGTGAAGGAGGAGCCATTCCACATTCATTCTGAAGCAAATAAGACCTTGTAGAAATAAAACAGAAACTACCTAAACAGCACTACCAGCTTTTGGAAGCAGATTTTGTAATGTTGATTACGTGGATATGGTTATGCTAAACAAATCTATGTTTTTAAAGGAAAGAATTAAAGTGTTTTGAAATTGAAGAGAGGAAAAATGAATGATACTTTTTAGGTGACAGAGGTAGAAAGTGAATTTAACGATAAAGAATTTAGTCAGATTTCTGCTTCTCCATTTCAAAACATATCAGAGGTTTGAAAGAGAATAAATATTAGAGACAGATGTCAGAGGAAAAATGAGTTGAATTATATACAGTGGACTCATCAGAATACGAGTGATAGGATCATATGTTCAAGAGAGATCCTTCATGGATAAAATCAAGAGAACAGGCAACAGGAAAAAACCAAGGAACTGTTTTTATATAAAAGGGGCAACAGATAAAGCACAAGAGATAAAGGATGGAAGTTTGAAAAACAAACACTAATTACACACCCTGTCAAATGCTTTTGGGATTTCATATGCCATAACTAAAGATTCATATAAATCTGAGGAAGAATAACTACAGATGATACAAATGAGTCACACAAAAGAGATCAGTAGAAGACCTTACAAAGTGGAAGCAATATTGATGATCAGTAAGAAAGGAATGGGGTCCTAAGTGCTGGAAAAAATTGTCAAGGAAATTTTCAGACTCTAAGAGACAGCAGAAGAGAGAGAAATGAGGCCATAGTTTGGGTTCCTCTCATTTTTAATGGTCTCCTTTCTTATGGATGACTTGCACTAAGGCCCTTTCCTAAGAAGGAAAACCTTGGTACTTGAAATACAGATGATGTAGGTAAAACAGAATTGGAGCTATAGTAAATACATTCCATATCAGAGTAATCCTAAAATCCATCTAATGTACGCTGGGTTCATAATCTGAGCTTATCAAATCCACTACTCAGCAACACTGAGGATGAACAACTGCCTGATCATGTGTTCTGATACTGACAATGAGCCCATCACCAAACAGTAAATCACAATAACTTGTGGGATTTTATTTTCCCTATACAGTATACAGTGCAAGTCCACACAGATTTTACATTACATCTGTTGCAGTACTTAAAGCTTATCAAAAATTATTCCTACCAAAGAAACTAAACTATTGGAGCATAATTACAAACAAAATGAAGTGCTGAGTATGGAATCTGGTCCAACTGAGGCTGAAGGTGAGCAAACATGAGTTTCATCTTGTTAGTATGTGGTCAATACCTCAGAAGAGGCAGGATGCAGGTCTTGCATTTCATCTTTCAAAGGAACTGGCCTAAATATGCCTGAAGGGTTATGAACACTTACTCAAGCTTTGAAATACTGGATAAGGTGTTGAGACTATGTAATAGTTCATCCATCACAGGAGCTGCCCTAAATGTGTTTAAAAGATAAGGGGAAACTCAGCCCAGCATTGGATATATCAGGCAGTTGGCTTGGTGATGGGGTTGAGGTTGCTGTACCTGAGCATGTAAAACCTTTAGATGCCTTCTTAAACAGCTTGTGTGTAGCTCACTGTGCTTCATATCATTGGTTATACCTAGAAAATTAAAAATGTGCTGTGACAGTACCTGGATGCCAAGGCAATGCCCAAACACCAGTATTGAAAGTTACACATAAAACAAGCCCCATATCACTGAATAATATTGCAAGTGCTGGATTAGTTGCTAAAGTTTAGTACACCATAAAGGACATATCAAATATATCTTTTTCTGGTTTTTAGTATATAATTAATGGTTCTTTCAATGCATCTAGCAATTCATCATTTCCCAAATCTAGAATTTGAGACAATTCACACAGAAGTATTTATGGACTATGAATTCTCCACCAATTGGAATATCTTTTGTAAAAATTAGAGCTTTTTGTAATTCTCAATGTATTAAGTTTACAAATTCCATGATTTTGTGTTATGAGGCCAAAATCAAGGCAAAATTTTACTATGAGGCATCATGTTTGGTTAGACTTTGTCTTTCTTATATAAAACCACACATCAATATGAAAAGAATGACAATACCAACCAAAAACACCTACACTAATCCAAACTTTTAAAGTGTCACTCCAGGTGCAAAAGAATTCTACCAAAATGTTATCAATCCATTCATACTACTGTCGCCCATATTCAGTTCTAAACTGTTGTGCTCATAATATAAAACTATCAACATTATCTGCATTATGTACTTTCGGCTCAATTTAGCATACTAGATGTAAGAATATGAACATTATATATTTTGAAACTGTATACATTTGATCCAACTTATGTAAATGACTGTCATTAAAGATAATGCGGGTATACAGACATGATTTCCTATATGATTTGAAGAAACTGAGTATGTCACTACATAATATGAAAGGGAACAGGATGAGATGCCTTATAACATTTTGTCTTCATCGCTATTAGCGCTGGATGTTGAGTAAATTTGCTTGGCATACAAGTGTAGTGCATACATAATAAAATAACATTAGGGAACATGATTTGAAGCATATCTTGCTGAACGGTAACAAATAAGGCGTTAACTGTGAAGCCTGATGTGAGAGGTTAATGTAAAAGTAATTCGTATATAAAATACACACAGAACCAGCAAAAACCTAATAAACCTTAACTAGTAGCCTTATTGCTTTCAGATATATACCAATATCAAATTCGCCGTCTGTTTTAAGACTTTAAGCCATTTGCGCGAAGCCCAATCAGTGGTGTGACTCGTACATTTCGACTGGATTACTGTGTGTCTATTAAGCTACGTTTTAACTACTAGGAAGGTTAACTAACAGTTCCATTGGCTCTGTTGATCTTTTAAGTTGTAACCATTCTACTTTCACAGTAATCAACCCCACATTTTCCTCTGCATATTTCTGCCATGTTTAGCCGTGCACTGAAATATTGAAGCTAAAAATCATGCTCTCCCTGTTACGGTATTCTTAACAAAATATAGCACCGCATAGCAAATCACTCAATATCAAAAGCTAACATTAATGCAGACCAAAGCTGATAAATTACTGATGCTTACCTACTTTCGAAAATCCTTCCGGAGACTCTTCCAACGGAGACGAAGTTTTCAAGGCGAACTTCAAATCTTTCCAGAATGCTAACTGGTCTTATGCATGGTTATCCAACAGGACGGGCTATCTTAACTTCAGCTGTTGTAATATTTCAAAGTTCATTCCAGCCGATCTGGTTGAGCAAAGCTAAGTCAACAATGAATTATATACAAGTCTGCATTGAACAATAACTTCAACGTGTGTCACGCAGAGTTGCCAACTCAAAATTTCAGATGGCGCTAGATTCACTCCCGAAAAAGCACTAAAAAGTGCTAAACTTACTAAAATGACAACGAAAAAAATGCTCTTCGATATATTTCTGTTCTTTGACGTGCCAAATTATTAATAACAGGTACGACTGACTGCTTTAACACTAAAATACTCACCATTCTTCCAGACCTGCTAATTCCCAATTTGCAGTCTTTTCGTCCTCGGTGGCCTGGGGTTGTGGTGGGCTATGTGAGGGTCCTGGTTGCTGTTGCGAAGACTCTTTTGCTTTCTATGACCCAGTGTTTTTCACTTCTTCCTTTGGCAGTTTATATTCATAGTAGCAGATTCCATTTCTTCTTAGTCCATACTTGATAGTTAGTATTGCATCTAAGGTTTTGATGGTGTATTTCGAAGCTTTGACTTCACGATGTTCATGACAAAAGATATGCTATACATCAGCATTGGAGTGAGGCAATATCAATACAGTCAAAGTCAACTTAGAGAGGTCACTGAAGGGATTTTCTGCTGTTGCATCCCTGTACGAGGCTCTTTCAGCCCAGGGTGCTAAGGTGCCAGTGTTCTTTCATAATACATGATGGTTCCTCCATTGAAACTCAATGCGTGTGAGAATTTCTTCGTTATCAGTAAACATATTTGCTGATTCCAGTTTTCCAGGCTCTATGGGTTGCAGGAGTTCAGTTGTACTCAGCGATGACACTGACTGTAAAGTTTGGACATTGTCTGGCAAACATTGCATCAGGAACTTACATTGTGCCATCTTTTCAAACTCATACTCCACGTACGGATGTGGGGTCTAAATAGCTCTCAACTGACTCTCCTTCCTTTAGCTTCAGTGTAACAAATTTTTACTTTTTTTGTTCCTGAGTAATAAGCGTAAATTTCTAATTCATTAAATCTAAAAGTATATGAAATGGCTATTATTACCTTGAAACTTTGTTTCTGTGATCAGGACAATATTTTGAAATTTACCTATTTTTCAGAACATTCCAGACAGATTCAGTGCTGAGTAGGTGATATAGAGCTTTGTAAAAGATTCCAGTACTATGATTAGTAGCCAAAGGGGAAGGAAGACGTTGTAGATCCAGATTACAATTTCAGTGCAGCTGAGGAGAGAAACCTATACTACCCGAATCAAAAAGACCTCAACGATTTCATCAGAGATCTTGGTGTCACAAAGTCCAATGCCGAGCTTTTGACGTCTAGACTCAAGCAGTGGAACTTGTTGAATGAAAGTGTGCAAATCGCAGATCAGAGGAAGCGTTACCTAGGCTTTTCCAGCTTCTTCACCCGTCAACATGGGTTCTGCTTCTGCCACAATGTAACTAGTCTGTTCGAAGCAATCGGAATCGCTTGTAACCTGCACGAGTGGCGCCTCCTTATTGACAGCTCATCCAGAAGCCTCAAAGCCGTGCTGCTCCATAATGGGAACAAGTACCCGTCTCTTCCCCTGGCTCACTCGGTGCACCTCAAAGAATACAATAGTGTCAAAACCTTGCTAGACGCCTTGAAGTATGATGAGTACAGCTGGGAGGTCATCGGAGACTTCAAAATGGTGGCATTCCTGGTGGGTCTCCAAGGCGGTTTTACCAAGTTTCCCTGCTATCTTTGCCTTTGGGAATGCAGGGGCACCGCGGCGCACTACCACAGGAGGGACTGGCCACAGCGGACTCAACTCTCTGTGGGGATGAACTACGTCAAGTAGAAGCCACTGGTGGACCCACGGAAGTTGTTGATGCCGCCACTGCACATAAGGTTAGGCCTTATGACACAGTTTGTCACAACTCTAGATAAGCAAACTGCAGCCTTCAAGACTTCTTCTCTAAGCTGTTTCAGGCAAAGGTCAAAGCCGGTGTCTTCGTCGGACCACAACTAAAGAAGACCCTGGAGTGTAAGGAATTCCGCAAGAAGCTCACTAGGAAGGAGAGAGCAGCTTGGTATTGCTTTGTTGCAGTGGTTCAGGGCTTCCTGGGCAATCACAAGGCCGAAAACTATGTGGAGCTGGTTGAGACTGTGGTGAAGAACTACGGCAAAATGAGCTGCAGGATGTCCCTCAAAGTCAATATCCTTGACGCTCATTTTGATAAATTCAAGGAGAACATGGAAGCGTATTCGGAGGAGCAAGGCGAAGGCTTCCAACAGGATATACTGGACTTTGAACGCCGATACCAAGGAACATATAACGAGAACATGATGGGAGACAATATTTGGGGTCTGATTCGTGAAAGTGACCTACAGTATATTCGTAAATCTCGAAAAACTACTCGTTTCTAAATCTTTTGTGATCACTTTTGTTTAACACTGGTGAAAATACATGTTAATTTTGATTAATATGTTTTTTCTGACTTTGTGTGAATAAAAAGGAGCAATTTCGTCCGTTGTCCAATTACAATTAGGTAAATCTAAAATATCACTGGTCTTAAAAGCAAAGTTTGATGGGAATAATAGCCTTTTTCTCTTTACGCATAAGCAATTAGGGAATAACACTACCCAGGAACAAAATTGTCACACTGTTTTCTGCCTGGGATGAGGACCTTAGAACTTATGGAATCAATAAGTTTAATAAGGGCACTTTAGCAGTTTGGTTGGATCCGGTACCTCCGCTTCAAATATCTCATTTACACGCTGAACTTCTCCAAGAATATGCTTCAGGAATATTAGTAAGGCATAGTTTTCTTGTTACAAAACATGCCATAGAGGACCTGAGCTGTGTAACACATTTCATCATTTCTTGCTATTTCAAAGTGAGTCTCAAGTTTAGCCCACAGCTGCAGTATTCTGACACTTGCTGATTCAACTTACAGCCATCGAGTTTGGCTTAGCTGTATAAATTTCAATGGAACGACCATCATTGATCAAAGAAAATATCTTGTACCTTGCTTGGCGAATGGCAGAGTAGTAGAAACAATTGCAAGTATCTCTGATCTTAAAATCCAGGTTCCTAGGAAGACACTCTGCTGCAGCATGAGACACAGCTAGCCGTGGAGAATGACACACACACTTGATCAGGATCAGATGAGGAACTTCTAACTTGAATTTAGCATACACTCCACTGTTAACACCTGTCATCTCAGAAACATTGTCTGTGCCAATTGCAAATTTTTTTTTCTTCATTCCAACCCATTATTTTTCAAAGACTTCTTGATGGCAACATATATCCCATTAGCATTACGGTCAATCAGCTCAACAAGTTCCAAGAAAGTCACTACAATCTTCTTACTTTCAGAATAAGATAGTGATACCCAATAATTTTGTTACAGCAAAGTCATTACTCTCATCAATTAAGAAGCTAAACTTCTGAATCTGATCGTCTATATCACTTTTAAATCATTGTTAAAATGCGGGGCAATTACACTGCACTAAACTTCGACCTTTATAACTTGAAATTCTTGCATCCTTTACTGTTGATCATCTCACTGAGATGATCAACAACACGTAATGAACAGTATTCTGCAATGAATAGTGATACATTTCCTTCAATCTCCCGTGCGTCGTCACTCACTTTTTCAAACAAAATTGTGGTTTGTCTTTGAGCACTGAATGGCTCCTCAGATTTCTTGCGTTAAGCTGTTTTGCTGTGTCTTTCAATGTCACTAAGTTTGGTAGACAATGAGCAATGGGAGTACTTGCAGACATTTTGTGTCATTCCCCTTTACTTTTTTGGGACCATTTTTCATATTTGGGTCTTTCAACCACTCTGCTCTAAATTATTGAGTATATTTCTTACTCATAGTTGTGTTCGTTAAATGTAATGGCTTGCGCACACGCAAAACCAGCAATGTCACTGTCTTTCATGGCCCCCGGATAGTTCTGTCACCACCGAGAGTCCAGCTGAACCTTAAGTGAAAAGGGGACTTGAGTAGGGGGAGCCCGAGGAATGCACCCAAACTGAACCTGTTCAAAAAATTTTCGAACATGTTCATTTAGATGAAAGTGAATTACGTACAATAATTGTATCGTTTTCCTTGTTATTCTAATAGGTTTCGATTAAACTTCCTAAACCACATTAACATTTCAATTAATGCTTGAATTTCCTGATATATTGAAATAAAACTAAGTTTGCGCCGAAAAACACGCCAAGGTGCTAAATACGAAATTTAGGCGCAAGATACCTATGAAAAGCGCCAGATCTAGCGCCAAAAGCGCTTAGGCACTACATGTGTATCAAAGTGAGAAATTTTAACGTTTTCAAGTAAATTCTATAACGATAATCATGATATTGATAAAGTTCCTATGAATTGGTATAGCAATTAGATTTTATTTTGTTGAACTTATGAAAAATTAAATGATGAAATATTAAACGATGAAAAATCAAACTTGTCATTCTTTTACATGAGAGGGAATACTGTCATCAAATCTATATCTCCAACATAATAATACACAGTTTGTTTCACACTACGTTACTTGATATTTTCCAAAAGTCTGATATAAACAACATGATTTATGAAAGGCAAGGATAAATGAGTGTGCATACGAACACAATCTTATTTGTGAATGAGCCCCTCCCACTTTCTTTTTCTGACGATAGATAAACAATAGATAACATTAGCAATCTTACCAAGTTCCACGAAAATGCACATGGACATGATACTGAGATGGGAATCTAAATCCTATAAAATGAAATGTGAAACTAAAGCCTTAAACATATGCATCGACATTTCAAGGAGTTTCAAAACAAGGATTGTATTTACAAGTCGTTTAGATCCAATGGCTTATCATGGATTTTGGGGTCTTTTGGCCAGAATACTCTTGTCTCCCGCCCCCTACCCCCAGGCAAGTCCCAAAGGGACTGAAAATCACAAAAACAATATTTTAAGAAAAGGTGGAACTCCTCATTTTCGGGAGTTCCCAAATTATTATTTTCAATTACTTCATATAGCCGGATCTTCTCATTTCCAATGCCTCTTCTATAATATCGGGCTTTACAGTGTATTAAAGTAGGATCCCATTTCCAGCCTCCTAGGATATCGGGTCTTAGGGTGAATCATAGTCGGATCTCATTTTCCGTGCCTTCCTACCATGTCAGGCCCCAAGTTTAATTAAAGTTAGGTCTTTTCACTTTCAGTCAACCCCCTCCCCCTCAGGTTTACTATATCAGTTCCTAAGAAGAATTAGAGTTAGCCTTTTCAAGTGCTCTTCGAGTGTAATATGGTCCTTGGATAATTTAAGGAAAATCGGAATTTCTCGTTTTTAGGGGTGGGACAAACAAAATATGTAATCTCAAAATTTTCAAATAAATATGACTTAATAAAGGTAGAGAATGTTATCATAAAATAGCATGCAGTATATTGTATGTATATAAAGTTTCATTTTCTAATATAAGAACTAAGAAATGGGCGTCTGAAAAAGTCGTAAGAAACTAACATACTTACTGAACAAAGCTACGAATCGGAAATTAAACTTCTGGCCATTCCAAAATTTTTGAATTCTTAAAGATGCTTGACGGAACGAAAGTATATATGTAACCTTGAGCAACATGAGCCCCCAACTGATGTGGAGGCAAAGGAAAATAAGATAAGATTGTTGAAGCAGTGAATTAAAACAGAATTCTGATTCACCATGATGTCATAATGCATAAAAAACGCGTAAGATGGAAATCATTTCAAAACTGGTAAGATCGCCATGTAATTTCTTAATCAACTCAACCATTACCGGCAAATTATCAGTGCCTCCGACATAAAAAGCCTTGCACTTTTATTGTTTTATAATTCTCATTTTACAGACACAAGGTAAATACAAATATTACAGTATCATACCACCCTTGAGGAAGATCCCAGCATTAGTATGGAAATCTCATCAGCAGATGACATTCCAAACTACTAACAAAGCTCAAGTCTTGATGGACAAATGATAATATCCTGCTTTATCTTATTTGTCAATAGCGGAAAGTTACAACTTCTCCGTTAATGGAGGGGTAAAGTATAAAGAAAAAAAAAAGAAAAGGACCAAGACAGAACTATCCGTCACACACTACCATACTGTGGTGACAACATGAGCCAACGGCCCGCCTCCCCAACTCTGAGTACAGCAATACTTTATAACACATTGGCTTAAGCCTTGATCTGTGGGGGATGAAGACCGCCGAAACCATCGTATGTTATACGTAAGCTGCAAATAAACATATCAATGCACCATTTCATTCCATGTTTGAAATTCACACAAAATTCACCAACTCTGATGAAAATCAAACATGAGTAATCACAGCTGAAATGAAAAGGAGTCAAGAGACTACATAAACAAAGCTGAAGAATTGACAAAACGAGTATGGACATAGGATGTCCAAAATCGGAAATGCCTTAGAAGAGCCAGTGACCAGAGACCAGTATGTGTATGTGCATGGTAGTGAAAGTTTAGTTCATGCAAGAAGAAATATACAGGTTGGTAAGTACCTCCGCCATTTGTTATTAAAATCTAACAATCCAGAACAGATGCGACCACACATATGAATAAACTTGAGATTATTTTTGAGACAGGTGAAAATTTAATGATATAATCTCAAATTATTTTATGAAAATCTAGCATGAGTTGGGTTAACTACAGATCAGAAACAAAATTAAATATATGCATGTGAATTCATATATTCACCCCAATGTTAGAGTATCAAATGAGTAATTGATATGAGAAACCTGCTAGTTTAGATTAGATTTGATTCAACAAAGGTTGTGAAACTACTAACTTCATTGACTCCAGTTGTAAGTTCAAAGACGGAGCCATATTGCAAATTCATATGTTTCTGTTACCGTCCCTCGCCTTGTGTAGGTGGACAGAGGATTGCACCATTATAAGGAACAACACTGTGCACCGTCGTACGGAGTGAGGAATGCATCTCTTGAACTGCAACGTTCGCTGAATTTCCTGTGAAATTCAGCACATGAGCTGTACTTGCGAATTATTACCGTTTTAAATTGATTGGTTCGGAGTTTAATACGATTTGGTCAGTTTTTTTTTTATTGATTCCCTGGTCTGCTTCGTTGGACAGGTGTTAAATATTTGTTTGCTAAGCAGTCGGAAATCTTTTTGGTGTTGTTGTTGAGTGCCCTGTTTTGTGTGGTCTGCAGATATGTTTGCTTTTGATAAGGTGGATAAGCAGGCAGGTGAGGCGTAGTTTGGGATGGAGCGGATGACTTGTTTGTACAATCGCTCGAAACTTCTGTAATATCACACTTTATGAATCACTGTATGCTGTCTGCATTTATTGGTCAAGCTTCAACTTTTCATTTTGGAAAAATCTATGACTGTTAAACTTGTGTAAATTTGCAGGAAGTTCCAGATTCGTAAAGTTACTCCTTTACAGTTGAAAACACGGCAGGAATGGAGCCTGGGGTGGATTACCAATTAAGCTGCGTAGGCTTGAGGATAAAGCCAGGGACATCACAGGAGCACTTCTGCGTTGTTTTGGAAAAAATGCAATAAGAAAATACTGCAAATTATGTAGTTTTAGTTGCACTGTGCATATGATATATCCATTGGTTACATTTCTTGTGATGTGAATAAATATCTTATGTGCTGTTTCAGAACATCTGTTGACTTCTTGATATACAATATGTGAGAACCGCAAAAGCTCCAACCAAAAGCCTGTTAGCTCCTTTATCCACGAGTGAATGTGGCTGACTCACAAGTCTCCTTTGACGGAGTGGTCGTGTGGTGAAAATACAAGACCAAGCAAAGAGTGTATGAGACGAGGCTATAATCAGTTTCTTCAGCATATTTATCGTTGTATGGCATTCAATCGGTACTTCTTTCACTTACGACTACATTACTGTGCACTGGTTTGACCTTGATATATCATCATTCCATGACTGAATTTCTCGTATATAAAATGTACGGTGTGTACACCACTACGTAGGAAAAATGATTTAGTTCCGGTTTTCCCATCACGAAGGAGCTTTTACAGGAAACATGAATCACATGGTCTATCTTGAATATATACATATATAAAAATGCATCTTGACTTGTGATGAAGAAAAGAACAGGTAGTGTGTGTGTGTGTGTGTGTGTGTGTGTGTAGTTCGTGGTTGCATCAGCAAGTGAACTACTGACCTAAAAACTGGTACCTGATGATTCTGGTGTACTGCGTGAGCAGATGTTTGCATGGGGGGGGGGGGGATGATGATGATGACGTAGATAAAAATGGGGTGTTCAGATTTTTTTTTTTTTTAATATAGTAAGAGACTCATCCACTCTCCTTGCATTGTGCAAGGCGACGAGATTATATTTTCTTCATAAATTATTTTCGACGCAGCACACGGCCGACATGATGGGGACCAGCAGGGAAGCCCTGGTGTATCACATGAGTGTTTCTCCTTTAATAAAGTATTAAACTTGGCTTCCCCCCTTCCCTCACTGACTGCTCCACACGGGTCTGCAAATATGGCAAGTTTTCAACACGCATCTCCCACCGCAATACACAGCTGCCTCGAGTTTATGATCGATGTTTCCCCGGTAAAAAATACTGCAGTAATAATCTGAGCCATCAATGGGGGTGGGGTGTGGGCAGAGGCAGAGTCACTCCTCACAGACAGACACTTACAAAAAAGATAATCTCGTCCCCACAGCAGTACATGAGGGCGTCATTATGGCAAGCTGAAATTCCAGCTCTCTTAAACCATTCACGAGTGGGTCTACCGATATTCATTTTGCGATGGTTGGGGACGAGATGCATCGACTGAAGCAGCTCGTGTTGCGGCACAGATCCCCGGGTTCTGAGGCAAATCTCCGGCGTGCCAGTCTAAATAATTCTGAAGTATTTGCGGGTAAAAATCTGATAAGCTCCTTGGTAGAGAAGCGAAGTCCTTCTTACTAAAAGGCCAAACAAATTCATTACTTGATTCACCAACCCACGCAGAGTGGCGTGGGCAAGACGGCCAGACGGTTACAGCAACGAGGTTCACAGACGCTCGAGGTAACATCACACCTCAACATAGTCACCGAAAACTTGTTGTTTAACTAGAGTTTGAGTCTTCGGACTAATATTCTCAGGTTATTCTAAAGTGACTAATATCCTTAAGGTGTTACTTTACAGAACACTCAAACCAAATCTAAAGAAGAAAAACAATGTTTGTGGTGTCTTTAAACAAAAGTTTGGGCGTAATGTTTCCTCGTCTGTATTGTTTTCGAGACAGTTTTTAGCGTTTATTGAACAATTATTATCATATCTTTTACCCATTTCTCTGTTTTAGGCGCTGATAATGTCATGATATATGTCGAAACCTTTGGGGGAAAAAATGCTGTTCAATACGACACCTGGTAATTCTCTTCCTCCTGAAGATAAGGTTCTCCAATGGAACATTTCTTTGTCTGAACTAACTCGTAAGATTTAATTTTTCAGGCAATGCTGGAACAGGTGGAGCTACCAGGGAGGCTGTACTACACTCTTGACATGTTGGTGACGCCTCTACACATTTTGTTTGGAAAACTAAGTTTTCTATGTTTCTTCTATTCTTCCCCCTCGATTGAATTATCAGATCTTTCTTATTGGTGCTTCTGAATTATTTACCTTCTTATGACGTCTGTCATTTATTTCCTCATCCTCGTTTAAAGCTGTACCATCTTGAGGTCTTCCGCGAGACGGATAATGAGACACGCGTCCATCATATACGGTGAAACTAAACGATGCAAATACTTAAGTAGAGTCTAACTGATTTCACAACACGACTGAATGGTACTTACATATCCTGGCTCTCTAATACACCATTGTAAGTACAGAATGTAATGCCTGTGGAAGTGAATGTGAATGTGTAAGTCAGCCGCTGTTAGCGATTGTAACAGTAAACATGGCCAGCCCGGGAGGTGTGTCTCTTTAACGCTGGCCACCAGTGACGCTCCCGCTTCTCTCGTACCTCACACCTTTCCTCACTAGAAAACTGACTAAAAATTACTACATTTAAGAGCAGGAAATGTATCTACGTCTCCCATAACCTAAATATCACGAGTCGGCCTTGCACGGCTCGTTTACATGACAGCGTGCATGACAGACATGTGGAACGTAGCTTATCGTAAACAACCGCAGCGTTCATGTCCAGGTTTTACTATCTTCCTTTAATACTGACAATAATAACAACAACAACAACAACAACAATAATGGTAATAATAATGATAATAATAATGATAATAATAATGATAGTAAAATAATAATAATAATAATAATAATCCTATTGTACATGACAGGCCCAAGTGCAGGTTTCAAGCATAATATTAACCCAATATACACTTATCGTTTCACTGTAATAAGACTGGATCCGGAAAATGCGTGTGGCACAGACAACAAAGCCTGACATTTAACTGACGCCCGGTTGTTTATTTATGTTGCCATGATAAAATCCCAGGGATCAGCAAGCACATCATTTTTCACCACAAACAAGAATGCACTACCACACACACGCTCGGTCAATTATTTCTGTACCGCTAACTCTGGGAGTGTGGTACTGCTGCACCGTCTGTGGTATCAATGATAACAGTTCTGAATAGCAAACAACTTCCTGACAGCCACTGTTTTTTTCATACCTGGGTTCCCGGAAGCCCAAGGACTGTACGAAATTCTAATAGAACAAAAGCTGAAGCATCGCTCACATGGTTTCTCTGGTAACTCAATGATATCCTTTCTCCAGACTCATAGATGCCACATAAAATTCACTCTCTCCAAAAATTTCTCACTTCAGAGCAAACACCTGGTCCGCCCACGCTCTACCATGGGCCACATGCATAGTGAGAGTGTATGTGGTCTTACAATTATCTTCAACGGCTGAAGGAGGTGTTAAATATTTTTCGGTTGGTGGATGTAACTTACGTTGACGCCCTTAATGACCCTGGCAGTTGACAGGCCTAAAGCCCAACCAACCAACCAACCAACCAACGCTTTACCTTGCCTGAAGCTATGTTGTTTCTCCCCAGTCTGATGCTCTGTGTTTGCCACCGTCCACTCAAACACTACTCTCCTCACTCCTTACCAGATATATTGTATACACATGCCTCTGTAGCTCGTACATTAATTTTTCTCGCCGTTGCCTTTATAAAAGCATTCCCACAGCTATGAGGTACCTCACCTGGACCATACAAACGCCAAGTAGCCTGACTAAGCCATAAACAATATTTTCACTTAATTTCTTTAGCATGTCAACTTTCCGTATTGAGCCTCCTCTCCTCTCACCACCACTCATCATTAATCTCGCATTTCACGTGTTTCCTCGTCCCAAACAAACCACATCCACCTCTCTATCATCTAACACATTCAACAGTCCTCCATAATACTTCCTCAATGTCATTATCACATCATCTTTGCATGTTACTACTTCCCCATCCGCTCCGCTCATTGTTACTCTTATTTACTCTCATCTTCTCATTCTTTTCACCTCTCCAAATTATTTTCGTAACTTTCCGGTAGTCCATTGATATACCATCGCTTAAACTCTCATACGCCCTCTTTTTTAAACTCTTGTACCACTAACCTTCTCTTGACCTTCCGTCGTTTTCTTGTAATCCTAATCACTCACATTCTGCAAATACCGTCCATAAATCACCGTTTTCCCGTTCACCAGCGATTCACTTCCTTATGTTACCACTCACTACCCTTACTCATAAGCTCACATCCCATCATTCACATGCCACATATTTCATCCATATATTTGATCTTGCCTCAATATCTACTCTGTCATTCCCCTGGTTTCACTCACACTTACCCTATGTCTGTCTTCAGTCAACCTTTCTCGATATCTCTGTATGCTGGTTACTTTTAAAAGCTAGCTTTATTTCACTATTTCGCCCGTTTCTTACCACCTCTCTTCTAAAAACCATCACCAACTTCCAAACTTGCCCTTCCACCAAGAAATGAACGGAGATCATGTCTACCCTATTCTCAGCACCTTCACATTTGACATCTCCTTTATAAGCCTGTCATTTACCACATAATCCAGTAATGTTCGTTGACCACCAACCCTACTCACCCATGTGTATTCATATGCGCAACTTGTTTCTTCAATTCAAGTATTTGCAATCAGCGTTCATCTTTCAGTACACAACTCGACCAGTTCTTCCCCATACTTATCCATACCTCTGTCTCCTCAAATCCCTAGTTATGCTTCAATTGGCGCACTTCCCACCCATAAAGTGTGTGAGAGAGAGAGAGAGAGAGAGAGAGAGAGAGAGAGAGAGAGAGAGAGAGAGAGAGAGAGAGAGAGAGAGAGAGAGAGAATCCGCTGCTAGAAGCCATGAGAAGTAACGTTTTCTGCAGTAGAACAACGCCCTCTAGTTTGTAAAGGGTAACGTAGCTCAAATCACTATTACAAGTGTTTTCCACATCGTAACCACAACGCCTTTGTGTGAATGGCGTTTCCTTTACAGACAGAAACACGCAATGTATTTCACAAGCACTACATGAAATGTCATGCAACATATTCGCAGTGCAGGGGATCAGCTGTGGTCACATTTACGTTGATTTAATAACTTGAGAAGACAAGGTGTCATATGACGTTATAGATCAACTTCTCACGGGATGTGACGAAACGAAATCGTTTACATAAATCACGATATCTGGGAAACCCAACATTAAGGAAATATCCAAGTCTGCCGCCAAGAAACTGCGTTCTGTTTACGTGTCGAAATGTCTTTTCATCTGAACATTTGCTCCATCTATACAAAGGACTGATTCGTCTTTGTATGGAGTACTGCTCTCACATCTGGGCGGTTCTAGCTCTACATCCTTACGTAACAGAAATGCGTCGAAAGCAGTCCGACTTATCAAATGTCCCAGGATGACTTCAAAACTTGACCCATTTGCCCTACGCCGTAATGTTGGTTTTCTTTGGTTTTGGACCCTATAACGAGTTGTTTGTCCCCCCCCCCCCCCCCACACACACACACACGAGCTAGACCACGCAATTCTCGGCAAGTTACTGAGTCATATGATTATTGTGTAGCCACCGGCAACTCAAAGGTGGGCCGTTTTGATAACTGTTTCCCTACATCCCGAAGCTTTGGAACTCTCTACCCTCTGCCTTTCCCAACACCTATGATCCAGCACATTTTGAGATACAGGTTTCTCATTTCCTCCAAAATTCGTAAATACTTTCCCTTGTCTCTTCTTCCCTTTCATTAACCTCTCTGTATTTCACTTAAGGCCCGATTTTGATGTGGACTTTTGTCAGTAAATGGAGCCTCTAACGTAAAAAAAAAATAGATGAATAAAATATAGAATTTTTCTGTAGTATTTCAACCCATGTTACTCCAAATCAAAAGCTCTGAAAATTTTAAGGCTACCAGAAAATATGCTCAATTGTAGATCAGACATAAAATCAGACGTTTATCGATCAAAAAATTAAGACCACGAAGAGAAAAATGCTGTATCAACTTGAAGAAGGTTCATTTTCTAAGGAATCAGGTACTATTTAATGAAGTTTCATTAGTCTGATTCTAGATTGTGTGTAGATCAATGCGCAAATGAGATATGAAATATTCTGAAGTATATATGAATGTGAAAATTCGTAGGATAGTTCATCTATCAAACCTCAAGTCTAATCCTGAATTATAAACATTTTGGCTGAAGGTGTGTGCCAATCCCCCTCTGTAAATATTTGGTGAAACCTCCAAATTTCAAAATATCTCCAAGGTATAGAAACAATACTAATGATAGACATTTCCAAAAACTATGTAATTAGGAGCAGACACCTGTGGTATGCACTGCCTAAACGATACTGAAAACACCCTCCACACTAAAACAAACAAAACCCTATCCAGAACAGGAAATATGATGACATACGGCAACTTCATTTCAGTGAACACAATGAGCGGTTACATATGTTACAACGGCTGTGCCTTTTGTCCGCTCATGATAACCAGGCCGGATGAAATCAACAAGTCAATCCTCTACATCTTGTATTCTCGCTCCAATCTAACAACATAAAGCGCCTCTTGTGGCCAAACACAGCATTAAAACAAAACAACATAGCTTTGCAAACTGTACATACATACATAAAATATACTAGGATCAATGACAAAATATTTACACCTACAGACATAATCACCGCTGGCCTTATCCCCACCTGCTACTTGGTCAGCTATATCTGTGAGAGGGTCACCACGCATTATTCTTTCTGGAGACTCGTATGAACCTCATGTGACACCTATTCCTACCTACGTAGTATTCCACCATCCTCCGTTTCTACCTCATATGACCTGGCATCTAACTGTTTAGTTACAGTTCCCTTCTTCCATCTCTTAACTCCAAACATAAATGATATTGGAGTCAGAATTACAGACAGTATCAGCTTCACATAATTTAGGAAGGTCTTGACTTTAACATTGTCATAAGATGCCTGTTTATTCTCTATATATTTAGTTTATCTACCTCATTCTCTCCAACTTTACTGTCTGGCTCCAATAAATTTTTTACAACAGGTACATAAGTTTTTGTTCTCCTACACATTCTTTGAACAGGACTTATGGTGGTGCCCTACGTGGGCGTGTTCCTCACGTTCAGGAGAGCTAGGTACTGGTCTTCATCATTATGTTCAGTCTTTCTTAACATATTCTTAGCACTTTTGACAGCAGACTCAACCTGGCCATTTGCCTTGCTGTTGTAAGGCAAGATGGTTTTATGGCTGAACCCCAACTGCTGATGAACTTTGACATTGTTTCTGAGATCATTTGAGAACCATTATCACTTATCATTTCATCATGAATAGTATTTCTAGCACAGTGTGCCTTGATATTAGTACCAACAGATTAAGCAGTAGTGTCCTACAGTCTATCAATCTCCCAAAAGTAACAAAAACAACATACAGTTATAAGGTGACACTTGGCATTTGGTTCAAACACGTCAATGCCAATCTTTTCCCAAGGTCTGTAGGAAGCTCATGACTCATTAGGGTTTCATTTGGAGGGGATATTTCGTAAGACCTACACGCCTCACAACATTGCACCAAGGATCTTATTTCAGCATTCATGTTAGGCCAGTACACACTCTTCCTGGCTCTGCGCAAACACCCTTCATACCCACGTGACCAACCTGAATGTCCTTCTTTACCTCGGGCCGTAACTGAATTGGTATGACAAGTCTCTCACCCCTAAAGATAAGACCATCTTCATCAGACGAATCATCCGTCATATCAAAATATAGTGTGACAACTCCAGGCAGCTGAGATTTCTTATCGGGCCAACCATCTTGAATACCACATTTCAGAGTCTGCAATGTGTTGTCCCTTTATGTCTCTTGCCTAAGTCTATTCTATCACCAGATATTTTCAAATGCAGAGGGCCACCAGGCAATGATCCCAGATTTACATCAAACACTGTAGAAAATTCGTACAGAAATCAATATGCTGTTTTACTACATTAATGCTCTCAAAATTATCATAATTGATGATTATCAATTCCATCTTTACTGCTAACCTGACACTAAGTAACGGCATAAGGTTGGTTTCATCATCAACAATAACATATCGAACATCATATTCCAGCCCCGTCCTGGAATTCATTGTCCTTACAACGAAGCTGCCCAGCTTCTTTGTAGAGCTGTCCCACATTTGTAGGGTAACCTTCTCCTTCAACACAGGTAACACACTAGCAGTAGCACCACAATCAATTTGCATTTTTACTGATTCACCATTGATCAACATCTTACATTAGATACCTTTTTGATTGTGTGGCAGAAAATGAACGGTTTCAACACAACTGACTAGTTCTGTATCACTTACAGGAGACTTTATCTCTGTCCTCGTACACGGTATAAACTCTTGCTGTAGAGACACATGAGGCACTGAAATGGTTTCTCAAACCACAACTATGACAAACTCGTCCCCCAGGCGGGACATTTTTCCTTGATCAACTCTTGAGCCTTATAACAAATTTGGCAAACTAACTGTCGTAGCAGTAGATCTGTGGCTAGATGGCTTCGTATCTTTCTCACTAAACTTGTTAAATGTATACTTTTGATCAAGCCATTGGTGTGCCTTCCTAGCATTATTTCCTACACTCTTACTGCATCTTGTAGTTAAAGTTCTTGCCTACATTAACACTATGTACTACCGTCTCAATTTCTGTCAACAGTTTTATCTAGTACTTGCCACCTCCACGGCTGTACAAATGTGTATGGCAGACCGTAGGTCTAACCTCTGTTGAGATGAGTTTTTCCCTTGTCTTATCATCTCTAATACCAATTATTAACCGGTCCATTAGCAACTTATCATGCATACATACAGTCACAAAACCCACAGGATTTTGCCATACTATTAACAGCAGCCATATACTGCTCCATACTTTCTTCTAACCCTTGCTCACGTCTATTAAACTGCAACCTCTGAAAAACTTCTCTCTGTCCACCAACTACTACCTTTTCAAATATGTTGGTGACGTCATTTAGTACATGTCTACTTTCATTTGTAGAGAATCGTAAGCTATTCACAATGCAAAGCCCATCAATGCCTATATAACTTTCAAAAAGTTTAAACAAGTCAGATCTCTA
Source organism: Panulirus ornatus (assembly GCF_036320965.1). NCBI lineage: Eukaryota > Metazoa > Arthropoda > Malacostraca > Decapoda > Palinuridae > Panulirus > Panulirus ornatus. The sequence continues at coordinate 28,291,699 of NC_092281.1, forward strand.
GTACATCCCTGACAGTTCCAGATAACTCCTGAAGAGTTGACTCCACAAATACCAATCCTCAGCCACACTGGAGGATCGTTAATCTAAGGCTACAGGTGGAGAAACATAAACTCTGGGTATTCTCACCGTGGTAAAATTCTATGATGACGTGGTGTGCACATAACCACCCACACGATCATGGTGCACCGCCACTTTTCCGGACGTCCCTAGGCACTTCCTTTTCTTCATAAACACTGTCCCTGGAACTCATGTTGACTGTCCGCAACAGACGATGATGCCAGAGTAACAGAAGGCCAGCAGGTTGTAGACAATCAAGCCACCACTGCCGACCCAGACGGGGAGTCTTCCACTTGAATCTCGATGTAACATCAGAACAGCTCACGTACACCTCTATAGTCGTCGCTGGTGTGCGTGCGTACGTCCCGCTGCCAACATGTTACAATAGCTGTGCCTTTTGTCTGCTCATGATAAACAAGCGTGATGAATCAAAGAAGACAATCCTCTACATCTTGTATTCTCGCTCCAATTCAACAACAACAATATAAAGCGCCTCTTGTGGCCAAACTCATCATTAAAACAAAACAACATAGCTTTGCGTAAACACAACTAAAATGAATCAATATTGTTACAACACACGTCTTCAGTGTGGATACTACGGGTGGCGAGGCTAATGATGTGAATGACCCAGAGAACGGACAGCCATAAGAACAGGGGCCCGGGCCACACCTGCTACTCATGCACACGACTGATGAAAGGAACAATATTTGTCGGCTCAGATTGCCCAAGTAGCTCAGGAGAAGCACTGACAAGTTTATGCGTGGAAAGAGACACTTTTTCTGTCATACAAGGAAGTGTGTAGCTCCTATAGTTGACAGCTACAGCTGGGAGCCACGGGTCTACACCACATACGTTACTTGAGTTGATCAAATGTAAATGTAAAAAGAATCACAGCACAATTATTTGTCACGGAACCGGTGAACTAATTGACTGGGACTGTTGCTCACCTCTACATGGGTCTTCACAAATGGAAGGTTCTACCTCATATATGTTAGGGTGACTGCTAAGACGATAATGAAAAAAAAATCGTACAGAGGAAGATGGCTTTAAAGTTATCAGCTGTACATTTCCATGAGTACTGTAGATTTCACTGCCTATTCTGGAAGGTGATTTTAGTCAAAAAAAAAAAAAAAGATACTGATTCTAAATTATTGGTTGATAATTCAGTGCATTTTTTTCTTTCATCCACCACTATCATGGCAATTAAAAGTAATCATGTACATCTTTTTAAGTTCATGTTATGACCTCAGGTTGTTATGTCCTTGTTGTATCTTTCGAAGAATTGTTCACTGTTGACTCCACCTATCTGGCTTAAAATCTAAACGGTTGTGACAGAACCTCTTGCTCTTCTCTCTTCCGCGATGAGCACATTTAAGACCTCTAGCCCTTCTCTGTAAATCATGCCTTTATTCTTGTCCCACCTTTGTTTGTGTGTGTGTGTGTGTGTGTGTGTGTGTGTGTGTGTGTGTGTACATTCCCATTTGTAATAACCTGTTTGTGACCTGAAGAGCTTTACGCTTGTGGGAACCCCATCTGCTGAGTATTCCGTGCCATCACGTAGTCATTTACACCACAATAAACTGCCAGCTCACACTACCGCGACTCTCGCAGCGGCTGCTCGACGCTACAGCTTAACTACAACAGGATAGGCTTCCGCGGAAGAAATCAAGTAAATTTTTTTTTTTTCATCACACAGCAGAGCACCTCAACAAAGATCATTCACGTACATCGAATGTCCTTTGTACTCAATGTTTCAAGAGTTCGCACTCACCAACAATATGAACTTCCCAGGAAATAGTGGTTCCCGTTTTATATTAGACCTATTCTGCTTGTTATTTAGTCAGAGGACTCGAAATCATTTCGTTTTCAGTCCTTTACAGTCAAGTCACTATATTTTCAATCATCTTGCGAATCAGGACATGTCTATTGTCTTCAGTGATACATGACCAACACTTTAATTTCGGAACTGTCACAAAATAACGTAATCCGCTTGACTTAAAAGCGCTAATGAAGATTGGTGAGGGCGAGTATAATCATAAGATTCTCAAAAACACCATAAAATCGGGGAAATCTACCCTCTATCCTAAAAAATACTTCACATATTTTGTATGTGTTATATGAGCAAGTCATGTATAAAGGGGAACTTACAACTACCGTACAACAGTTTCATCCAGATGCCTAGCCGCAAGCCAAATGGAAGCCGACTGACACCCTTAACCTTTTCATTTCAATGCGGCGCGCGGTCCGACCTCTGGTCACAACGCCTCTCTTTTCACTTGACCCTTATGCCAGGTCAAATGCCAGACGAACATACCAAAGGGTCGTACTGAAGTACTCAAGGCTCTTACCGTTGTACTCAGTGGAGGACCGAGACAACACAGGCCAAGTTTTAGTAGAGACTGGCTAGGAACTTTAGGTATCTGATATGGATTGTTGTTCCCATGTCGTACTGAACAGGAACTGTGGAATGAGCCTTTATTCTGTCCATGTCCGACCTATCTGTACGAGGATACTTTTGCCTCACGAGTTATCCCCCACATGTGTTACTATGAAAGAAAAATCAAACCATATGACTTTGAACTGCATGTTTTTGTTTTTTTACCTAGAATAAACATTTCGTATTTTTCTGTAAATGTAAAAAACTGGTATTTTTTTTCTTTCCACATATAACAATGAGTTTCTCATTGCATAGGAGCTTCTTGGAAGAAGTTGCCGTTCTCTTCTGAAGCATTTAGGAGGTTGCGACATTCCCCTTCCCTCCATACTTGATCGCCGTTTCCCGCGTTAGCAAGATAACGCTAGGACAAGACGAGGAAAGGTTGCATCCGCTCTCATCCATTCTCGAACTGTTATGTCGATCACGGGGGGGACTGAGCTAATGCCTTGGGCCTGTTGAGCAGCACTCGGGAGATGGTGTCATGGGTGGCAGCATCCCTCAAGATGTGGTAGAGGATGCATCATCTGGGTCTGCCTCGTCGTCAGTGTTCGGTTGTTCGTGAGCGTCTGTATTCGTGGACGCTGGAGGGACGATTTAATTTACGGTAAATGAGCCGGGATATATCTAACCTGGCCTTGTTCACATCTTTCCCTTGGGGGGTACAATGTCAATTTCTCTAAACTCTTCCGTTTTGTGATGCACAAAGCTGTTTACACGGCACTTCTTTCTCATCTGGTCATCGTTACTGCAAGCCTGCCTTAATGTTTATTCGTGAATGTTCGGGTCAGCAGTCAACAAACTCAAGACGTGGCCCGTTGGCCATATCCCAGATACTTGACCATCGACGCTACCAAGAAAAGGCCGACATCTGCAAGTTGAGTTCGGTCGACCAAACGACTTATTTCTCGACAGGTCCGAGCAACCCCCTCAGGACCTCCCTTATGACTATATAATGTCATTTTCCGGGAAGGTAATGTTGACTTTATATTCATCCTGTGTGGATGAGGTTTTCCTCTTGATGCAAACTTGGTCTTCATATGGCACCTCTAGCCACTCCACCCAACTGTTCTTTTCCTTGATGGTGTGGTGACCGATGTTCATCCTAGCTACGCTCCCTCTACTGGAGTCATTACTGAACTCACGAGTATCCGGGTCTGTCGCTTTCTGGGTCTTCAAAGCCTTCTGGGCTGGCTTTATGTCCTGCCTAGCCTTCTGGACTGTGGGTACGGCCTGCCTAGCCTTCTGAACTTATCTTTCCAGCCACCTGGGCTGGTGTTTTGATGGTGGAGACGCGTTCACGGCAACTCCTCGCGTGCACACACCATAGAGTTATAGGTTAACAGATATTCTTACGCTTGTATATCGCTTACACGTTAAGATTTTTCTTTTTTATCTCTCTCATAAACGAAGACATTCGATATATTGCTATCAATTTCCATCTCTACATAACGAAGCAGAACCGCGTTGAGCAGAGGGTACGCTTTCCTTTTGAAGACTGCAGTAATGTGTTGAGTGATGTATTACTTCATGTTGTCTGTACCTTGGCTATGGTAGGTATATCACGTGTCCAGCTCCGCGGTCTGTCTGGCTACACGTGTGTTGTCATATCCTACGGCTACCTCTTAACCTTTCCTCCTGAGTCTTCCATTTACCTTGACGGAGCACAACATTTTCCCTGTAGCTCGAATTCACCTTTAAGCGCCGGCGACCTTTTGTCCAGAGAAGTTGCTGGTTATTTGCCAACGCTTCGTCCTTGTACCCCTCTCTCCCTCTATCTAACCTTGGCCTTTCCTCCCTCTCATCTTCACTCTCTTTCCTCTCCTCCCATCCTCCCCTCTCTCTCTCCTTCGACCACTTGGGTAACTATGCTGTGGTGCTGTGTGGACTTCAAAGAAGACCAGAAACTATAGGAGCTTCACAAGCGGCCGTAGGAACCTTTTTTGTCAAGTGGAATTTACGGCAGGCATGTAGACAGCGTGTGTTTGATCCAGAGAAAAGCGTTCGTCGAACGTGTGAACATCAAGTGAAAGAGAAAAATCTGTGACACAGTTACAGGTAGAGAGAATACCATAACGTTCACATTCACTCAAGAGGCGAAGCTTCTCAACATACAACCAAACTGCATTAAGAAAGATTATGGTACTCTTATTATATTATCAAAGACAAAGAAAGCTAACTATGTATTATTTATTTATCATACTTAATCGCTCTTTTCCGCATCAGCGAAGTAGCGCCAGGAACCAGACGAAGAATGGTCCATCCCCTCACACACACACTCACATTCTTTCTTTCATACTATTCGCCATTTCCCGCATTAGCAAGGTAGCGTTAAGAACAGAGGACTGGGTCTTTGAGGGAATATCCTCACCTGGCCCCCTTCTGTTACTTCTTTGGGAAAATTAAAAAGAAAAAAAAAAAACCGAGAGGGGAGGATTTCCAGCCACCCGCTCCCTCCCCTTTTAGCCGCCTAGAATTCTACGGCACGCAAGGAATACCTGGGAAGTATTCTTTCTCCCCTATCCCCAGGGATATGGGGAGATAGGTAGTATGTTTGAGGAAAGGAACCTGGATGTTTTGGCTCTGAGTGAAACGAAGCTCAAGGGTAAAGGGGAAGAGTGGTTTGGGAATGTTTTGGGAGTAAAGTCAGGGGTTGGTAAGAGGACAAGAACAAGGGAAGGAGTAGCACTACTGAAACAGGAGTGGTGGGAGTATGTGATAAGAGTGTAAGAAAGTAAACTCTAGATTGATATGAGTCAAACTGAGAGTGGATGGAGAGAGATGGGTGATTATTGGTGCATATGCACCTAGGCATGAGAAGAAAGATCAGGAGAGGCAAGTGTTGAGGGAGCAGCTGAATGAGTGTGTTAATAGTTTTGATGCACCAGACCGGGTTATAGTGATGGGTGATTTGAATGCAAAAGTGAGTAATGTGGCAGTTGAGGGAATAATTGGTGTACATGGGGTGTTCAGTGTTGTAAATGGGTTTCGTGAAGAGCTTGTAGATTTGTGAGCTGAAAAAGGACTGGTAATTGGGAATACCTGGTTTAAAAAGAGAGATATACATAAGTATACGTATGTAAATAGGAGAGACGGCAAGAGAGCGTTATTGGATTATGTGTTAATTGATAGGCACGCGAAAGAGAGACTTTTGGATGTTAATGTGCTGAGAGGTGCAACTGGAGGGATGTCTGATCATTATCTTGTGGAGGCGAAGGTGAAGATTTGTAGAGGTTTTCAGAAAAGAAGAGAGAGAATGTTTGGGTGAAGAGAATGGTGAGAGCAAGTGAGCTTGGGAAGGAGACTTGTGTGAGGAAGTACCAGGAGAGACTGAGTGCAGAATGGAAAAATGTGAGAGCAAAGGACGTGAGGGGAGTGGGGAGGAATGGGATGTATATAGGGAAGCAGTGATGGCTTGCGCAAAAGATGCTTCTGGCATGAGAAGCGTGGGAGGTGGGCAGATTAGAAAGGGTAGTGAGTGGTGGGATGAAGAAGTAAGATTATGAGTGAAAGAGAAGAGAGAGGCATTTGGACGATTTTTGTAGGGAAGTAATGCAAATGACTGGGAGATGTATAAAAGAAAGAGGCAGGAGGTCAAGAGAAAGGTGCAAGAAGTGAAAAAGAGGGCAAATGAGAGTTGGGGTGAGAGAGTATCATCAAATCTTAGGGAGACTAAAAAGATGTTTTGGAAGGAGGTAAATAAAGTGCGTAAGTCAAGTGAACAAATGGGAACATCAGTGAAGGGGTGATAACAAGTAGTGGTGATGTGAGGAGATGGCGTGAGTATTTTGAAAGTTTGTTGAATGTGTTAGATGATAGAGTAGCAGATATAGGGTGTTTTGGTCGAGGTGGTGCGCGAAGTGAGAGGGTTAGGAAGAATGATCTGGTAAACAGAGAGGAGGCAGTAAAAGCTTTGCGGAAGATGAACGCTGGCAAGGCAGCGGGTTTGGATGGTACTGCAATGGAATTTATTGAAAAAAGGGGGTGACTGTTGTTGACTGGTTGGTAAGGATATTTAATGTATGTATGACTCATGGTGAGGTGCCTGAGGATTGGCGGAATGCGTGCATAGTGCCATTGTACAAAGGTAAAGGGGATGAAGGTGAGTGTTCAAATTACAAAGGTATAAGTTTGTTGAGTATTCCTGAGAAACTATATGGGAGGGCATTGACTGAGAGGGTGAAGGCATGTACAGAGCATCAGATTGGAGAAGAGCAATGTGGTTTCAGAAGTGGTAGATGATGTGTGGATCAGGTGTTTGCTTTGAAGAATGTATGTGAAAAATACTTAGAAAAGCAAATGGATTTGCATGTAACATTTATGGATCTGGAGAAGGCATACGATAGAGTTGATAGGATGCTCTGTGGAAGGTATTAAGAATATATGGTGTGGGAGGCAAGTCGTTAGAAGCAGTGAAAAGTTTTTATCGAGGATGTAAGGCATGTGTACGAGTAGGAAGAGAGAAAAGTGATTGGTTCCCAGTGAATGTCAGTTTGCGGCAGGGGTGCATGATGTCTCCATGGTTGTTTAATTTGTTTATGGATGGGGTTGTTAGGGAGTTGAATGCAGGAGTTTTGGAGACAGGGGCAAGTATGCAGTCTGTTGTCGATGAGAGAGCTTGGAAAGTGAGTCAGTTGTTGTTCCCTGATGATACAGCGCTGGTGGCTGATTCGGGTGAGAAACTGCAGAAGCTGGTGACTGAGTTTGGTAAAGTGTGTGAAAGAAGAAAGCTGAGAGTAAATGTGAATAAGAGCAAAGTTATTTGGTACAGTAGGGTTGAGGGACAAGTCAACTGGGAGGTAAGTGTGAATGGAGAAAAACTGGAGGAAGTGAAGTGTTATAGATATCTGGGAGTGGATTTGGCAGCGGATGGAACCATGGAAGCGGAAGTGAGTCACAGGATTTTTTTTTTGGGGGGGCTAAAGTTCTGGGAGCGTTGAAAAATGTGTGGAATGCGAGAACATTATCTCGGAAAGCAAAAACGGGTATGTTTGAAGGAACAGTGGTTCCATCAATGCTATATGGTTGCGAGGAGTAGGCTATAGATAGAGTTGTGCGGAGGAGGGTGGATATGTTGAAAATGAGATGTTTGAGGACAATATGTGGTGTGAGGTGGTTTGATCGAGTAAGTAATGAAAAGGTATGAGAGATGGGTGGTAATAAAAAGAGTGTGGTTGAGAGAGCAGAAGAGGGTGTTTTGGAATGATTTGGTCACATGGAGAGAATGAGTGAGGAAAGATTGACAAAGAGGATACATGTGTCAGAGGTGAAAATGTGTGGAAGGCGAGAACATTATTTCGGAAAGCAAAAATGGGTATGTTTGAAGGAACAGTGGTTCCAACAATGCTATGTGGTTGCGAGGTGTAGGCTATAGATAGAGTTGTGCGGAGGAGGGTAAACTTTCTTGTGTGACTCTGTGAGAGGGAGGGCTCAGGTGGTAGTGCATTGGCTCCTCCCAATACCCCAGCTAGCTCAAGAATTATCCCGTCCCGTACCGTTGGAGCAGCCCATTAGGTAGTAAGCTGTTGGCAACAGCTACCCAGAGTGGTTCTACCTTCCTGACCGAGGAGCGTTAAAGTGGTTCCCGGAACCATCTTACACATTCCATGTTAGGATTGCTGGTCTTGCTTTCTGTCTCATCATAACTGGACTACCGAGCTAGTCCTGCCATCTTCTTGGAAGCATCATACACTTACTCAAACCTGCATCGCTTATTTTCTTCACATAAGTTCGCTTCCCATCTCCCGTCTGAACAATAGTGCTTTTAATATTATCACGATAAGAGTCCAACAAACATATGGCTCCTAGTCCCCGGCATCGTGGGATCCGAGGATCTATGGGTAGTAGTACCGACCTCTCCACGACCTTTCCCTCTCTGATAGACCTGCCTCTTTTCCTATTCACTCTAGTAACCTCTCTTACGTTGAACACACCTATCTAGTGCCTTTGAGACACAGTATCCTGATGATGTTCTCACCAGCCCCTTTGTCACATCCAACAATAACATCTCATGATTCCGCCTCAGAGGTGGTGTCTGTGCTTATTCCAACATCAACACACGTGTTGCAAGCCTAAAGGGCCTCAAATCCCTAAACTATGAGGTTATTTGGCTCAAGGTTTGCCTACTAGCCACCACACTTTTCCTCTGTTTTGCCTATTGCTCACCTAATTCTACAAATTTTATCTTTCTCTGACTATCAAAACTCCTGCCATGAGGCTGTGGCATCCCCTCACCCGGAAGCCGAGATTTTCCACACAGGGAATTTCAAGGTTCACCATAGGGAATGGTTGAATTCTTCCCGTACTGATGGTGGGGGGGTTGAAACCCTCACGTTCTCCATTCTCAGTGATTTAGAGCAAATTATCTCCCACCCCACTCACATCCATGACCGCTTTGACCACTCTCCTAGTATTCTGGATCTGTTTTCCAACTCTACTCCTTTGTGCTGTAACTACGCAATCTCACCCCTAGTTGGTTCCGTTTGGGATGGTTCTAGCTCTGCATCCTTACTTGACAGAGTCGAGTCGAAGGCGATCCGACTCATAAACTCTCCTAGGCTAACTTCAAAACTTAACCCACTTGCCCTGCTATAGGTAAAATTTGGCTTTTACTCCCAAGAACTGGTTTCTTGTGTTCCTCCACCAGTAGCTAGACCACGTAATACTCGGCAAACTGCTGCGTCACATGATTACAGTGTGGTTGGCTGTCGGATATTCAAGGATGGGCCGTTTTGATGACCGTTTTTTAAGCGTGTATATATATATATATATATATATATATATATATATATATATATATATATATATATATATATATATATATATATACGCTTAGACCGTTTCTTTACACCTCGAAGCTTTGAAACTTTATCTTCTCAAGTCTTTAACAATAACTATTCAATGACATTCTAAAAGACAGGTTTTTCACTCCCTCCAAATTTCATTAACCTCCATATATTTCATTAAAGGCCAAGTCTTGATGTGGTCGTTTGTCCGTGAGTGGAACCTCCAAAGTAAGAAAAAAATCTGGTTGAATAGCTTTAGATGGTCCGTTTTCTGTTTTGTTGCTAACAAACGCAGCGAGTCACCCGCTCAATGAAGGTGAGGTGAATCATAACATGTGCACGTGGGCTGCGGCGCGCTTCCCTAGCAAAACACTTCCTCTTATGACTCACTCTCAGAATACTGTCCAGCCGTCGTGTCGGTCTGCCCACACCTGTAGACGGGCACATCAGTGGCAAGTGTCCAAACGTTGTGCAAAGTCGTCCGAAAGTTGTGGGATGTGCAGAGTTTCGTAACAAGGAACGTTTATGAAGTTGTTAAAGATACTACATATCTGGACAACACTTACTATGCGTACTGGTACAGACGGGTGGAGATGAGGGTTGGCTTAGGGAACAATAAGACAACATGCGAGCTGTTACTCTCTTGGTAGAGCGGGACAGTTCGAGAAAGAATTTGGAGACAGTGTCTCGCCACAACACATCAGCCTGAGTCACGGAGAGGAGTTCCCTGGGCGTCAGGTCTGGGATGATCATTGTTTGCTTCTTGCTTCCCAATACATTCCTGATGGGGACATTTTCTCCTCAGTCAGCTTGCCTCTCCACGATCTTCAGACCCTGCTCGACACGACAAGCGGGGTGATGCACTGTCATCGCGTATATGCCTCAATTTCATCCTGTCTCTTTCACCTAGTGTTTCTTTTCACCAATTTCGTTCGTTCATGAACCTGTTTATATGATCTTTCTGCCTAGGTCATACGATGGCAGACGGAACATGGGCTGCGTCCGTCCGTCCCTCCGCTTCCAAAGTTCGTTTCTGTTTCTCTCGCGTCCTCCACCCATAACCGCAACACGACACGTACCTACTTCATACATTACGGATCTCTCAGATAATAATCACAGAATTTCACTTGGCTGCATTTTACAGATTTTACCAAATTTCTGAGTAAATGTTTCATGCATTCGGAAGATATCATTTAAGGTATCGCTTCATTTATGTGTTCATTGTCAGTAAATGTTTCACTTAAACAGCGTTGAGAATAATTCTAAGCTTTCTTTTCACTATTTTTTTCTAACCGGGTTTTCATTAAGCGTGTCAGCTAGCTTTGTTCATGATAAAGATCAACCAACCAGCCACAAACATCACTGGGGTCAACACATCTATTCAGAATTTATTCCTGTTTAGGTTATCTCATCCTAGATTTGTTCCTCTTCAGGTTCATTGACATTTAAATTTATTCCTGTTCAGATCTATCCTCATCAAATTCCACTCTTCGAATCTATTAATATTTACATTTGCTTTTATTCACATGTATTTAGATCCTTTGTTATTCACATGTATTTAGATCCTTTGTTATTCACATATGTTTAGATCCTCTGTTATTCAGATTAAGAGGTTTGTTTGTTTTAACGTTTTCCTTACGATTCTGTTACGAAGATTTACTTTTACATATTTACATAACGTTTTGTGAATGTCTCTGGGTCATGAATATCCACCACGTTGTAAATCTTAAACCTGATTAGATTTTAATGGTGTATTTACCTTCTGATGCCATCACTCGGAAAACTTTATACCTCATAACTCGATGCCCTTGTAGCAGCTCAAAAGGTCAAGAGTAATACGGTTCTGTTTTGTGGTAGTGGTGTGTGTGTGTGTGTGTGTGTGTGTGTGTGGTGTAATAACCTATTTGTATTGTACAGGGAGGGAGTTCTACACTCGTGGGGCCCCATCTTTTGAACATTCCCTAGTATCATAAGAATTTCTTGAATTTCTATGTGTAGTTAGGATTAATCATGTCTTCTGTCCTTTTCTTCCACTCGTATAATATATAAAAGTACTTCTTATCTTTTTTATAAGTTTCTTGCTTAATTACGTGTTATGTCCTATGGCTGTTCCATCCCTACATCTTTCGAAGAACTCTTCACTGTCTACGGCATTATGTTCTAAAAACGTAAAAGATCGTGATCAGGTTACCCCCTGCTCTTTCTTCATGGTAGGCAAATTTAAGACCTCTCGCCTTTCCCTACATCTCAGCTTCTTTAATTCTGGTGTCTTCTCTGTAGCCCTCCTCTGGACCTTCTCCCTTAGTTCTCTGTTTTTCTTAAAGTGCAATGACCAAACTTGTGTGGTGCGGTTAGCGTTCCTGACCGTGACGCATTCACGGGCCGCCCAGGGTCAAGCGCATAGGTTCGAATCCTGGTTGCGGCAGTGGGTCCACAATCAACCCAGCTCTTCATCCACCCCTAGGGGTTGGTCGATAAAATGGATGCCTGGATCAGGGTAGGGCATATTTACATATTTCCTTATTCATATATGTAAATGTGGTTCTAAATTATTTGGCAGCTCACGAGTTTTCTCTCTTACTTGTGTGCACAACTTGACTGCGAAAGCTGACGACGGTGTGCTGAAATCATTTGGACGTATGGAGAGGAGGACTGATGACAGGACGAGAGACAGGAGGTGGAGAGAGTTAGAGGGGAGGGAGGACCGTAGAGGACATGGTAGAATGAAGTTAAAGAGACTTTGAGGCGCCGGGGCCTGAACATCCTGGATGGTGAGAGCCAGGCGTGGGATAAAGCAAATTGGAGCGATGTGGTATAAAGGGGTGAGCTGCTGCCAGAATCTCGCTATATGTGATGAAATCATTTGGGATGTCTACATATTTCAAAGCAAGCTTAGAAGAGTATTCGTTGCACAACAAGTGGGTAAGAGTGTACCAGTATGATGGCTGGCTGTGAGAGTGTGTATTGGTGAAGCACACTGCCTCTTACGAGCAGCAATTAACCTGGACTGAGAAGCCACACGTCACACGATCTGGCCACCTTTAGCATTTCGCCGAACAAATAATGCCCAGTATGACGCCACTGAAATCGAACCTTCCGTTGCACAAAACACAGGAATAGTCTGTACGTTAGAAACACGGGAAATTGTTCGTTCTTAAGGGCAAAAAAGTACATTTCCTGCAGCACCGCTGAACAGTGGAATTTCCCACAGTAGAGAGCGCTGTATATCCTCCCTTGTTACACAGACACGACACTATTTGTTCAAACAACGGAAATTTTACATCACACGGAGCGTTAGATTATTTTAAACCTAAAACGACAAAATGTTCATTTATCAAAAGCACTACACATTCACCGTTGCCAGGAACACCTAGTGTTTTAGGAAGTAAGAAATCCACCTCTAACGATGCAAGTAGCCATAATTTCCTTGTGTAATGGAACGTCTTACCTCAAGTTAGTTCGTGAAGAGGATCTTATCTTTACATAAGTGATTTCCGGATGTTCTGCTGGACCGATACCTAGAAGCGTCCGTGGGAGTCGTCCTTCTGCTTCATCTAACTTTAGTGAGGCCTCGCCTAGATCATGCTGTGCAGTTCTGATAACCCTGCCACAGAATGGATAGACATCCTGTTGAAAGAGCAGAGAGAAGAATAACGGCATTAATAACTACCATCAGAAATATTCCTTACGAAGGCAGATTAACAAATTTGAATATTTTCATTTTCTCATTTGATGAATCGTGAGGATTATGGTGATGGAGATCTTTAAATGGATTAAACGTTTCAATAAAAGGGACATATAATGATACGTCAACTTAACAATTAAGAGAGACATCTGAGGAAAAATGTCCAACCTTCACATTACATTCATAAAGATTCGAGAAAGTATTGCTTTCAAATGGGGAATATGTGCCAAATACTACCACCAGACTTCGAGCACAGCTTTGATGTGTATCTGAGGAATAACAGCCCTATGTAGAAAAATAGCTGTCTTAATCGTCTTAAAAAGGCTAAAAAGTTCTACTGCAGCTTCCTCTTAATCTTAACGCCCACATTCGACTCATGGAAAAATCTACAGAACTCTGGAGAACAAAAATCTCCCCTTGAAGACTGGACACAAGACTGGACACGACTGACGGAACCCCACATAAAACTGACTAAAGAATTTCCAGTTAAAGGCTGACGCAAGAATCGTCCATAGAAAACTCAAAATTTCAGCTCATGAAGTATGGAATTTCACACTTTTATAAAGTCCTTAACTTTTCATACTGGACTCAAAGTTGACTCGTCAACGCTTCCACTACATGCAAAATTCTTCCACTGCATCTGCTGCCCAATATTTCCAGTCATCTTAAATCTTTAGTACCTCTAACCCGTATCCATTCTATCACTGACCGCATTCATTTGTTACGCAGTTTAACTCTCCTCCCTGTACCATCTAAACTACTACTACTAACATTTGATCCACTGCTACGAGCGTATAAATCTCATAATCATGTGCCATAAGCTCTACCTGGCCATACCACCCTAAACATTTTCATCCATGCGACGTACAAATGACATTTTCACATAATTCTTCGTTCAATCCCTATTCTATCTAATTTTCTTTTTCACCTGGGAGAAGTACTCCTTTATGCAAGTTTCCTTCTTCGCTATAAATTGTAACTCCCTTGCAAGCCTCTAAATTCAACTTCAGCTATTCTATCACCATCTTTGCTGGGCTTTACCGGACTTGTCAAACTGTCATCTTCCATCCCTTTCAGAAACTAGTTTATTCTTGTTACCATTCACGTTCAGTTCAAGTTTATTCTTGTTACCATTCATGTTCAGTTCATTTCTCCTACATACTGTACATAACCGAAATGATCCACTGTTAATATACATTTTATGATATATTTAAAAACGCAGCATATGTAACAGAGGAGGATTCAAAAAAAAAAAAAGTGAAAGAATTAATAAAGCTCTTAAAGAAAGAAGCTTGGGAAGTGGAGTGCATGGTGGTGAAGAGTGGAGGTGAATGTGCTGGTGAGCTGATCCAGAGTATGAATGAAAACCTGGTGACTAGACGATGGCAGCAACTGTTCCGCTGTACAAAAGATCGACGATCAAGCGAGTGTGAGAATTATCAAAGAATGAGTTTCCTTACACCTTCGAAAAGTGCATAGCAAGATAGTAGGTGATCGTGTTAAATGGATTAGTGAACTTCTTGCTGGTGAGGAACAAGGTGGTTTTAAAAGGCAAGATGTGTTAAGTTTATGCATCTACACAAGTAGTGGCGAAAATTATAGAAAAAAGGCTTATACAGTACTTATGGACTTAGAATATCTAAATAAAACATATGATAAAGTGAACAGGAAAGCTCTGGGAAGTTCTGGTACTATATGCTGCAAGAAATCTTTTGGGTGCATGTGTGAAAGTGGTGGTATTACTGAGTGGTTTAAAACGTATGATGAAGTGCGTCATGGAAGCGGGAGTAGATAGCAAGGTGGCGACATTGTGGTGCAACAACCGTGGCGAAATAATTGGAGAAGGGGTGGAGGAATTTTCAGGAAATGATAAAACGATTCACCATGAAAGAACCCTCTTCTCCAGAATATATGAACCAACCAAAACAGAAACGAACAGATCAGCACTAATATGCAAGTACATTCACAAAGTTCACAGTGAGTCACGTCTAACTGTACACAGTCATGGTCACTACTGAGGTCCACCGGCAACTGATGACATCACCATTATATAGGGTAAAACAGGCAGGTACCTGAAGACACGACTCATTCGGAAAAATATGGCAAGACGCCTGTAACACAGTATGCTATGCTCTCCTTTTCCTAATGTTGGTGGATATCCAAACAACATATTAACTTTCATGTTATACTATTATATTTACTTTTTTAATGACTCAGACATGACCATTCTAAATTTGAAGAGGGCAAAAAAGGATAGACATTTCCATTAATGACTCATTTCACACAACCATGTTACGTTACAACTGCAAAAGTATATATGGAGTTCATTCAGGTCTGACCTCAATACAGAGATTTGTCTCACAAAGGAAGGGTATCTTACCTTGAAATTTGCGACATTACTTGATATGAATAACAAAAATATCTTGGCTACTACTTGCTACAGCCGACTGAAGCCTAGTTGATCCTTCACACCACAAACTGGAATAGAGTTAGAAACTTTAACATAAGACGTATGAAATATAGATGTAGCACGTACTACAAATACAGGTTAATCATATATATTTCATCAGTCAGGAAACCTGAGGGAGTATGTGAAGATATGTGATGCACTTATAGTCTTTGTGTGAATAATCAGGACGTACCTGAAGATTCAGGTTACCAAACTTGGTATAGAGGTTCATCTTTACATATGCTGGCTGGCAGGGCCATTATACGTTCTCCCTGCGTCAGGTCGGTATGAGTAAACATTGGATAAGTGAATGCTATTCTTAACATTTTCAATGTGAGCGTCACAGGCAAACGCCATCCTCAATTACGAAACGGAAAAACAAAAACATCCCAATCGCGGTCATCTCGAATGAAAGGAAAAATGAAGTCGAGAAAAAAAAAGTATGATAAATCAATCTGAGCTTTTCAGGTCTTTGAAGAGGGAAAGACAAAAGGAAGAGAATTCCTGCAAAAACTATTCTTATTCCTCCGCCAACCTTCCTAATTGACAAGGGTCGTGCCTACTGTATGCACTCATATTCACAATACCATACTTCATTCTCTTTTTCTTATATCTTTGGTGTGTATTTTACCTACATCTTTTCACGTAGTGTTCTTGTATTATTCTGAGTACTCTTAGTAATTACGTTTCATACCACAGAGCTGAAAAATACTATAAAGTGACAAGTTAAACGAAAAAGTACTCCGTCAGGTCACTTGAGCTGAGGAAACCCAACACGCCTAAAGGAAACGTTGTGAAACACTTACCTGAAGGGCAAGAAAAGAGGTCACTGATAATATGGTTGAAGGCCGGAGTCCTACAGTCCAGGCTGTATACAAGTAACAGCACTGTGAAGTGTGTGTGTGGGCGGAGAGATAGAAGCAAGATCAATCAAGTCATGAATTTAGCTTAGCAATTTCAGATATTAAGTTGGGTTAGGATTCCGATGTATCAAAGCCTCAGAGAAGCTAATGCTTCGTCTTACTTGACGGTTTAAGTGTCACTTTTGATCATTTTAAGCAATTAATAGCACAATTTAACACAAGTCATTCATGCAGTTTACGGTACTGTATCTTTGCATAAAAGATTTTCCCGCGTTTATTCAAGTGCATTATGAATTTTCTAACACCAAGATTCTTTCTTTGAAAGAGTTCTAGAAAGTATCTCCCCCCCCCCCCTCCTCCTTCTCATACTTGATCGCTGTTTCCCGCATCAGCGAAGTAGCGCCAGGAACAGACGAAGAAAGTCACACCCTCTCACATCGATTATCTCGCTGTTATGTGTAATACACCGAAACCTCAGATTCCTACTGTAAGCAGGCCCCACAAACCTTACCATATATATATATATATATATATATATATATATATATATATATATATATATATATATATATATATATATATTCTTTCTTTCTTCTTTTAAACTATTCGCCATTTCCCGCGTTAGCGAGGTAGCGTTAAGAACAGAGGACTGGGCCTTTTTTGGAATATCCTCACCTGGCCCCCTCTGTTCCTTCTTTTGGAAAATTAAAAAAAAAAACGAGAGGGGAGGATTTCCAGCCCCCCGCTCCCTCCCCTTTTAGTCGCCTTCTACGACACGCAGGGAATACGTGGGAAGTATTCTTAATCCCCTATCCCCAGGGATATAAAAAGATGTTCTGGAAGGAGGTAAATAAAGTGCGTAAGACAAGGGAGCAAATGGGAACTTCAGTGAAGGGCGCAAATGGGGAGGTGATAACAAGTAGTGGTGATGTGAGAAGGAGATGGAGTGAGTATTTTGAAGGTTTGTTGAATGTGTTTGATGATAGAGTGGCAGATATAGGGTGTTTTGGTCGAGGTGGTGTGCAAAGTGAGAGGGTTAGGGAAAATGATTTGGTAAACAGAGAAGAGGTAGTAAAAGCTTTGCGGAAGATGAAAGCCGGCAAGGCAGCAGGTTTGGATGGTATTGCAGTGGAATTTATTAAAAAAAGGGGGTGACTGTATTGTTGACTGGTTGGTAAGGTTATTTAATGTATGTATGACTCATGGTGAGGTGCCTGAGGATTGGCGGAATGCGTGCATAGTGCCATTGTACAAAGGCAAAGGGGATAAGAGTGAGTGCTCAAATTATAGAGGTATAAGTCCGTTGAGTATTCCTGGTAAATTATATGGGAGGGTATTGATTGAGAGGGTGAAGGCATGTACAGAGCATCAGATTGGGGAAGAGCAGTGTGGTTTCAGAAGTGGTAGAGGATGTGTGGATCAGGTGTTTGCTTTGAAGAATGTATGTGAGAAATACTTAGAAAAGCAAATGGATTTGTATGTAGCATTTATGGATCTGGAGAAGGCATATGATAGAGTTGATAGAGATGCTCTGTGGAAGGTATTAAGAATATACGGTGTGGGAGGAAAGTTGTTAGAAGCAGTGAAAAGTTTTTATCGAAGATGTAAGGCATGTGTACGTGTAGGAAGAGAGGAAAGTGATTGGTTCTGAGTGAATGTAGGTTTGCGGCAGGGGTGTGTGATGTCTCCATGGTTGTTTAATTTGTTTATGGATGGGGTTGTTAGGGAGGTAAATGCAAGAGTTTTGGAAAGAGGGGCAAGTATGAAGTCTGTTGGGGATGAGAGAGCTTGGGAAGTGAGTCAGTTGTTGTTCGCTGATGATACAGCGCTGGTGGCTGATTCATGTGAGAAACTGCAGAAGCTGGTGACTGAGTTTGGTAAAGTGTGTGGAAGAAGAAAGTTGAGAGTAAATGTGAATAAGAGCAAGGTTATTAGGTACAGTAGGGGTGAGGGTCAAGTCAATTGGGAGGTGAGTTTGAATGGAGAAAAACTGGAGGAAGTGAAGTGTTTTAGATATCTGGGAGTGGATCTGGCAGCGGATGGAACCATGGAAGCGGAAGTGGATCATAGGGTGGGGGAGGGGGCGAAAATTCTGGGGGCCTTGAAGAATGTGTGGAAGTCGAGAACATTATCTCGGAAAGCAAAAATGGGTATGTTTGAAGGAATAGTGGTTCCAACAATGTTGTATGGTTGCGAGGCGTGGGCTATGGATAGAGTTGTGCGCAGGAGGATGGATGTGCTGGAAATGAGATGTTTGAGGACAATGTGTGGTGTGAGGTGGTTTGATCGAGTGAGTAACGTAAGGGTAAGAGAGATGTGTGGAAATAAAAAGAGCGTGGTTGAGAGAGCAGAAGAGGGTGTTTTGAAGTGGTTTGGGCACATGGAGAGGATGAGTGAGGAAAGATTGACCAAGAGGATATATGTGTCGGAGGTGGAGGGAGCAAGGAGAAGAGGGAGACCAAATTGGAGGTGGAAAGATGGAGTGAAAAAGATTTTGTGTGATCGGGGCCTGAACATGCAGGAGGGTGAAAGGAGGGCAAGGAATAGAGTGAATTGGAGCGATGTGGTATACCGGGGTTGACGTGCTGTCAGTGGATTGAATCAAGGCATGTGAAGCGTCTGGGGTAAACCATGGAAAGCTGTGTAGGTATGTATATTTGCGTGGGTGGACGTATGTATATACATGTGTATGGGGGGGGGGGGGGCCATTTCTTTCGTCTGTTTCCTTGCGCTACCTCGCAAACGCGGGAGACAGCGACAAAGTATAATATATATATATATATATATATATATATATATATATATATATATATATATATATATATATATATATATATATATATATATATATATAGTTATTTATTATACTCTGCTGCTGTCTCCCGCGTTAGCAAGGTAGCGCAAGGAAACAGACGAAAGAATGGCCCATACACGCACATATACATAATTATACGTTTCAATGTACACATACATATACATACACAGACAAATACATATATACACATGCACCCATTGATACTTGCTGCTCCCAGCCATTCTCGTCGCCACCACGCTACACATGAAATGGCACCCTCAACTCCCACCGCGCGAGCGCGAGGTATCGCTAGGAAAAGACAACAAAGGCTTCATTATCTCACACTCAGTCTCTAGCTGTCATGTGTAAAGCACCGAAACCACAGCTCCCTTTCTACATCCAGGCCTCACAAAACTTTCCACGGTTCACCCCAGACACTTCACATGCCCTGGTTCAATCCACTGACAGCACGTCAACCCCAGTATACCACATCGTTCCAATTCACTCCATTCCTTGCACGGCCCTCACCCTCCTGCATGTTCAGGCCCCGATCGCTCAAAATCTTTTTCACTCCATCCTTCCACCTCCAATTTGGTCTCCCACCTCTCCTTGTTCCCTCCACCTCTGACACTCATTCTCTCCATGTGACCAAACCAATTCAACCACACTCTCTCAACCACACTCCCCCATTACCACACATCTCTCTTACCCCTTCATTACTTACTCGATCAAACCACCTCACACCACATATTGTCCTCAAACACCTCATGCTCAACACATCCACCCTCCTCCGCACAACCCGATCTATAGCCCACGCCTCTCGACCATATAACATTGTTGGAACCACTATTCCTTCAAACATACCCACAACATATACTCCTAACACCTTCCACAGAGCATTTCCATCAACTCTATCATATGCCTTCTCCAGATCCATAAATGCTACATACAAATCCATTCGTTTTTACGAATATTTCTCACATACATTCTTCAAAGCAAACACCTGATCCACACATCCTCTACCACTTTTGAAACCACACTGCTCTTCCCCAGTCTGATGCTCTACACATGCCTTCACCCTCTCAATCAATACCCTCCCAAATGATTTCCCAGGAACACCCAACAAACTCATACCCCTGTAATTTGAACACTCACATTCATCCCCTTTTGCCTTTGTACAATGGCACTATGCATGCATTCCGCCAACGCTAAGGTAATTCACCATGAGCCATACATACATGGAATATCCTCACCAACCAGTCAGCAGCACAGTCACCCCCATCTTTAATAAATTCCACTGCAATACCATCCAAACCCGCCGCCTTGCCGGCTTCCATCTTCCGCAAAGCTTTCACTACCTCTTTTCTGTTTACCAAACCATTCTCCCTGACCCTCTCACTTCGTACACTATCTCGACCAAAACACCCTATATCTACCACTCTATCATCTAACACATTCAACAAACCTTAAAGATACCCACTCCATCTCCTTCTCACATCACCACTACTTGTTACTACCTCCCCATTGGCCCCCTTCATCGATGTTCCCATTTGTTCCCTTGTCTTACGCACTATATTTGCCTCCTTTCAAAACATTTTTTTTTTATTCTTCCTAAAATCTAATGATACTCTCTCACCCCAACTCTCATTTACCCTCTTTTTCACCTCTTGCACCTTTCTCTTGACCTTCTGCCTCTTTCTTTTATACATCTCCCAGTCATTTGCACAATATCCCTGCAAAAATCGTCCAAATGCCTCTCTCTTCTCGTTCACTTATAATCTTACTTCTTCATCCCACCACTCACTACCCTTTCTAATCTGCCCACCTCCCACCTTTCTCATGCCAGAAGCATCTTTTGCGCAAGCCATCACTGTTTCCCTAAATACATCCCATGCCTCCCCTACACTCCTTACGTCCTTTGGTCTCACCTTTTTCCATTCTGCACTCAGTCTCTCCTGGTACTTCCTCACATAAGCCTCCTTCCCAAGCTCACATACTTTCACCGCATTTTACTCTGCATTTGGTAGAGGGTACGTAAAAAATGGGTGAGAATACCGTCTGAATATAAGAACCCTGACCGTTTTCTTCTTTTCCAACCTAACGCACCTTACCGGTACCCTACAACCCAAACTAATCCAACCTTGACCTCAATTACCATAAACGACGGTAACGATATCGTATCGTTAACCACAGAACATTTAATTTTCTCTTACTATCCTGAGCTAGTTAACCCTATTCCTAACCAGGCTGACAAGTTTCGAAAGCATAAAGTTTACCAATTCCTGACAAAGATGGCAAATTTGACTTCGTCTTGATTGATCCTTCCGTCAAGTTTTTCATCTTCCCTTTTCTTTAGTGTTTTAAAATCACGTACGTGCCTGAATTTACGGTCTCGTGACATCATGGAAACTAACGTCCTTGAACATGTTGCGCCACTCCTTCATTGTATACCAGTATGGACATATCTTCACAGTTACCAAGAATATTAAAAAAGTCCATTCACCTGAATTTGTTTGATTTTGTATTTTCTATTGCAATTCTATGAGCTTTCGTGAAACATAAATCAAGAAACGGGGTCGTGATCCGATTATCATCGTGCACCCGCCAAGCTTGTGACGTTACCATGACGTTGTCCATATAGTTCCCAGTTAGATAATAAAAATAGCTTCCCTTTTTCATTGTAATCCAGCATTATGTTTTGCTATTTGTTGTGTATAATACCATTGCTTCTTGAAGTCAATGAGTCAAATCTGGTACTTAAATACGATACACAGATTAAAAAGAAAGTGCCTACAAAATATTGTACTGGCAACTATTACAGCAAACGAGAAAGGCCCAAACCTGAGCAACATATACTATCGTAGTCTTATCACAGCATTTTACTTGTAAAGACGTTTATTCTTGTGATTCTTGTGTTTAGAGTTATCCAACTCGAGGTGTGTGTCAGTGAGCATTGAGTTCATATATTGTTTATTGAGACGCAAATTTTCATTCAACTTTCGAAGATTTGTACTGTTTCTGAGTCTCACGTTTACGCTTCGTTTTCGTAGCATACTGATAAAGGAAAAATGATGAACAGACTGATGATGAGGAAGGCCAAGTCTTGCCCATCATGCAAGGATTTCGAGACACCCCCGTGCTATGACTGCACCTTCAACATGAATCACCCACCGCCTGACTATGCCTCTTTATCCGAACACAGTCGTTGCCACAGTTACGCACAGCCACATAGCCCAATACGTCTTGAACACTCTCTACCTGCATTACCACAGATGCATCTAGATCCTTCAGAACATATGGATGACACAGACTTTGAGGTTTCCAGACTAACCCAAGCTGTGTGTCGCATAGGCTTAGCTGTATCGTTCCTCAGTAGCGAGAGTCAGCCCGGAGGTGCTTTCACTGACAGCAGAACACAGAACCTTAGTGCACCCATCTCAGTGCCACCGAGTACTACCCACACCAACTTCCCCAGAAACAGTTCCGCTCCAGAGTTACAACCAGAAGTAAGTTTCACGAATGATTTATTCACGTGCTCGAAAGGTGCAGTCTGTGCGTACGTAACTACTTATTTGTATTGTACGTGGGAGTTTTACGCTCATGGATTCCCATCTCAATGAACCTGTCATTCATGCAGTCATACATTTCTCCATACTGACCGCATGGACTATGTCTTCATTTCATTCCATTTATCCATCGCTCTTCCTCTATTAAAGTACCTTTTCACATCTAATTCATAAGTTTCTTCCCTAATTTCATGTTATGTCCTCTGGTTGTTTCTAACTCTATATCTCTCGATGAAATGTTGAGTGTCTATCATTATTCTGACTTGGTTGTGATCAGGTCACTCCTAGCTCTTCTCTTGTCATTGGTGGGCAAATTTAAGGCTTCTAACGTTTCCATGTTAATCATCTCTCTTAATTCTGATTTTCTATATTAACCCTTGGTGCTTCTTGGGGAGCTTGCTGAGTTTACTCCTTCTCCGTGAACTTGAATATGGTTTTAATATTTACTGGCAAACAGTTGGTCTCATTAACTAGGCTCCTAAGGAGGATGTGTGTGGTCGGAATCTTGCAAGAAATCTGTTTATGTGTGAATGCAAGGTTGCTCGCGAGTTGAACTCTGTGCACTTGCTTGAGTCAGTCAAGGTCGCCGACCGCTTGTCCCGCCCATACTGATCCTCACATATTGACTGACTGATACCCAGAGCCACAGCCAAGAAAGACTTGGGACTTTCATTACGTGACATGTCAACTGGAAAGAAACTTTGTAGCTTTATCAACACAATCTTAAGATATGTTGTTTCTCTCTCTTGGTACGTATAGCCACACTATGTATGACTAAATCTTATTCATGGTTATATCTCTGCTTACCACCTACCGCTATACATCTATTCATATATCTCGGACGTTCCGATACTATCGATAATGATAACATATAATTTCAAACACTACAACCAGTCATCCTTATCTACACCCCAACTCGAGCCTCCGAACCTTGCCCAACTCAGAGTACGAAATCAGGAAGCATCGCAATATCAGAATATATGGAAAATGTGTGCATTAATTGATCCATTCCGGCAGTCTCGATGTTCATTCCAGCATTTACGATCCATTCTGGTGTTTATCCATATCGCTCCCATCTTATGTACGATACACCCATACTGATGACGACTCCCTTATAACCACTCATTGTACGACCCCATCATCATGTTTTTGACTCCATCTTTTTGTCTAATT
This sequence comes from Panulirus ornatus, assembly GCF_036320965.1. Lineage (NCBI taxonomy): Eukaryota > Metazoa > Arthropoda > Malacostraca > Decapoda > Palinuridae > Panulirus > Panulirus ornatus. Next base: position 28,315,505 of record NC_092281.1, read on the forward strand.
CCACCTGTGCACGACCCCGTTGTCTGTGATGACTCTGCCCCTATGCTTCACAATCTGTACCAATTCACCTGTATATTACGACTCCACCAACCTATGCTTCATATCTGATCTAATTCACTTGTATATTACGACTCCCTTCACCTACCTATGCTTCATATCTGTACTAATTCACCTGTATATTACGACTCCACATACCTATGCTTCATATCTGTGCTAATTCACCTGTATATTACAACTCCACTTTGCATCTCCCTTGTATGAATCTCACCTCTGTGACCTCGCCTGTACCTTTACCTTCACACAGTCATAGTTCCGAACATCTCAGTACATATATGAAGCCAGTAGGTCACTCAGGAATTATGAGGGTAATAATGTGTTATAACGAGACGTGGAGTGAGGCCACCAACAATTATGCTTAAATATGACGGATTCTGGCTTAATGACCATGAACTGCTGACAGTCATTAAATCCAGCAACATGAACATATACTGACCTTGTAATTCCTTTACTCCTGACAGGCGAGTGTGGGCAGCCCGCGTGACCACCAAGTGTCTGAGGACCACCTGCTGCTTAACGCCATCACCAGCCATGTCTCTGGTCACCATCTGGATAGCTCAGCCCATTCGTCACACTTATCAAGCCGGGAGCCGTCGCCGCTCCCCTGCCAACTCCTTGTCCCGGAGTGATGATGATCTGGCCAGCCTCCGTCAACTGCTTCAACCCATCTGGCACTCGTTACTTACTAAACTGGAACACCGCTGCCCTGGCTTGTCACCACTTAACGTACTACCTGGCCTGTCGATGACTCAGAGCAGCCAGCAGTCACTGAAACATCAAATCGTATACATATGTCATACTATCGTTTTTTACTACAAATAAAAAGAAAAAAAGCTAGTTGCTTATTCACTCCCTCCGTTTATGATAAGGAAAGTTCTTGTTTCCTGTACAAAAATATTGATCTACTTCTCTGAACCATAACTCGACATCTGGGATACTTAGGTTATGCAGGGAACAAACGTTCCCAGACGGAAAGTTTACTGAAGTTGCATTACCAGTCAAGCTTCCGGTGGGCTTCCTTGGTGCGGTAAGTGCCTCGCTGTTGCCTATTGCCCTTTGGCAGAGAGGAGGCAGCTGCCCCATCTTGCACAGGCGCTTCTGCACACTGTCAGTGACCATATATTCCAGTAGAGTAAGAAGTTCTATAAGGAGACTGTACTCCAATGATTCAGCCTCGTTAAAGGTGACTATACACATGCGACGTAAGCTCGAGCATGTACAGCCCGTTATATATGCACATTTGTAATCATTTACGGTATATGTACATATTACCGGACACTTGCCTTGAAACCTGCTTTATTTGAGGCGGTCGTGTGATCCTGGCTGGACTGCACGAGTGACTTGACCTCCAGCGTGCTCGTCAAGGCTTCCCTTAGGTTGGATGGCTTGTCTCCTTGCATCTTTAAGTGTGGCCGATTCCCGACAAAAGTTTCGACTTCCCGGGATTCAAGTGCCTTCCTACAAAAATGGGTGTTGAGTTCCCACTTACCTGTTAGCCCAAGAGTATCCGAACCCTTGCTTGTCCTCGGGATCCACACCTAAACACCCAGAACTTGAGAAGATTCCTTTTAACTGGCATGTCATCAAAGGTTCAGAACCTAAAGACACGAGGTTATGTAGAACAGAACTTTGTAACAATAGGACTGACGTAACATTTTTATCCTCTTATTCTTTATGCCTCTCTTCCAGGGGTCTAGCGCAAACATAAGTTCGAATCCTGAAGCGGCAGTCTGTCCACATTCAACCCAACTGTTCATTTTTCGATAAATTGGGTACATGACTTACATTATATATATATATATATATATATATATATATATATATATATATATATATATATATATATATATATATATATATATATATATATATATTATCCCTGGGGATAGGGGAAAAAGAATACTTCCCACGTATTCCCTGCGTGTCGTAGAAGGCGACTAAAAGGGGAGGGAGCGGGTGGCTGGAAATCCTCCCCTCTCGTTTTTTTTTTTTTTTAATTTTCCAAAAGAAGGAACAGAGAAGGGGGCCAGGTGAGGATATTCCCTCTAAGGCCCAGTCCTCTGTTCATAGCGCTACCTCGCTATTGCGGGAAATGGCGAATAGTACGAAGGAAAAGAGAATATATATATATATATATATATATATATATATATATATATATATATATATATATATATATATATATATATACTATTCGCCATTTCCCGCGTTAGCGAGGTATCGTTAAAAACAGAGGCTGAGCCTTGGAGGGAATATCCTCACTTGACCCCCTCCTCTGTTCCTTCATTAGGAAAACTAAAAACGAGAGGGGAGGATTTCCAGCCTCCGCTCCCTTCCTACGTAAGAAAAGAGAACAAATGGGAGCATCGGTGAAGGGGGCAAATGGGGAGGTAATAACAAGTAGTGGTGAAGTGGGAGGGAGGTGGAATTAATATTTTGAAGGTTTGTTAAATGTGCTAGATGATAGGGTGGCAGACAGAGCGTTTTGGCCGAGGTAGTGTGCCAAGTGAGAGGGTCAGGGAGAATGATTTGATAAACAGAGAAGAGGTATTGAAAGCTTTGCGGAAGATGAAAGCCGGCAAGGCGGCGGGTTTGGATAGTATTGCTGTGGAATTTATTAAGAAAGGGGTGACTGTGTTGTTGACGATATTCAATGTATGTATGTTTCATGGTGAAGTGCCTGAGGATTGGCGGAATGCATGCATAATGCCATTGTACAAAGGCACAGGGGATAAAGGCGAGTGTTCAAATTACAGATATATAAGTTTGTTGAGTGTTTCTGGGAAATTATATGGTAGGGTATTGATTGAAAGGGTCAAGGCATGTACAGAGCATCAGAGTGGGGAAGAGCAGTGTGGTTTCAGAAGTGGTAGAGGATGTGTGGATTAGGTGTGTGCTTTGAAGAATGTATGTGAAAAATACTTAGAAAAGCAAATGGATTTGTATGTAGCATTTATGGATTTGAAGAATACATATGACAGAACAGATAGAGATACTCTGCGGAAGGTATTTAGAGCATATGGTGTGGGAGGCAAGATGCTAGAAGCAGTGAAAAGTTTTTATCGAGGATGTAAGACATGTGTACGCGTAGGAAAAGAGGAGAGTGATTGGTTCTCAGTGAATGTCGGTTTGTGGCAGGGGTGAATGATGTCTCCATGGTTGTTTAATTTGTTTATGGATGGGGTTGTTAAGGAGGTGAATGCAAGAGTTCTGGCAAGAGAGGCAAGTATGCAGTCTATTGTGGATGTGAGGACTTGGGAAGTGAGTCAGTTGTTGTTCGCTGATGATACAGCGCTGGTGGCTGATTCGTGTGAGAAACTGCAGAAGTTGGTGGCTGAGTTAGTTGAAGTGTGTGAAAGAAGGAAGCTGAGAGTACATGTGAATAAGAGCAAGGTTATTAGGTTCAGTAGGGTTTGAGGGAGAAGTCGATTGGGAGGTAAGTTTGAATGGAGAAAAACTGGAAGAAGTGAAGTGTTTTAGATATCTGGGAGTGTATTTGGCAGCGGATGAACCCAGGAAGCGGAAGGGAGTCACGGGTGTGTGTGTGTGTGTGTGTGTGTGTGTGTGTGTGTGTGTGTGTGTGTGTGTGCAAGTTTCTAGAAGCGTTGGAAAACGTGTGGAAGTCGAGAACATTATCTCGGAGAGCAAGAATGGGTATCTTTGAAGGAATAATTGTTCCAACAATGTTATATGGTTGTGAGGCAGGGGCTATAGATATGGTTGTGCGGAGGAGGATGGATGCGTTGGAAATGGAGATGTCCCAGGACAATATGTGGTGTGAGGTGGTTTGATCGAGTAAGTAATGAAAGGGTAAGAGAGATGTATGGCAAGAAAAAGAGTGTGGTTGAGAGAGCAGAAGAGGGTGTATTGAAATGCTTTGGTCACATGGAGAGAATGAGTGAGGAAAGATTGACAAAGAGGATATATGTGTCGAAGGTGGAGGGAATGAGAAGTGGGAGACCAAATTGGAGGTGGAAGGATGGAGTGAAAAAGATTTTGAGAGATCGGGGCCTGAACATACAGGAGGGTGAAAGGTGTGCAAGGAATAGGGTGAATTGGAACAATGTGGTATACTGGGGTCGACGTGCTGTCAATGGATTGAACCAGGGCATGTGAAGCGTCTGGAGCAAACCATGAAAAGTTTTTTGGGGCCTGCATGTGGAAAGGGAGATGTGGTTTCGGTGCATTACGCATGACAGTTAGAGACGGTGTGAACGAATGTGGCCTTTGTTGTCTTTTCCTAGCGCTACCTCGCACGCACGCGGGGGGAGGGGAGGTGCCATTTCGTGTGGCGGGAATGGATGAAGGTTGTATGTATGAATATGTACGTACATGTGTATATATGTATATGTCTGTGTACGTATATGTATGTATACGTTGAAATGTATAGGTATGTATATAAGCGTGTGAGGGCTTTTATGTATATACATGTGTATATGGGCGGGTCGGGCCAATCTTTCGTTTGTTTCCTTGCGCTATATATATATATATATATATATATATATATATATATATATATATATATATATATATATATATATATTATCCCTGGGGATAGGGGAGAAAGAATACCTCCCACGTATTCCCTGCGTGTCGTAGAAGGCGACTAAAAGGGGAGGGAGCGGGTGGCTGGAAATCCTCCCCTCTCGTTTTTTTTTTTTTTTTTAATTTTCCAAAAGAAGGAACAGAGAAGGGGGCCAGGTGAGGATATTCCCTCTAAGGCCCAGTCCTCTGTTCATAGCGCTACCTCGCTAATGCGGGAAATGGCGAATAGTACGAAAGAAAAAAAAAAAAAAATATATATATATATATATATATATATATATATATATATATATATATATATATATATATATATATATATATTATCCCTGGGGATAGGGGTGAAAGAATACTTCCCACGCATTCCTCACGTGTCGTAGAAGGCGACTAGAGGGGACGGGAGCGGGGGGCCAGAAATCCTCCCCTCCTTGTATTTCTAACTTTCTAAAAAAAAATGGGAAACAGAAGGAGTCTAATTTTGAGTGATCGGGGCCTGAACATGCAGGAGGGTGAAAGGCGGGCAAGGAATAGAGTAAATTGGATCGATGTGGTATACCGGGGTTGACGTGCTGTCAGTGGATTGAATCAGGGCATGTGAAGCGTCTGGTGTAAACCATGGAAAGTTGTGTGGGGCCTGGATGTGGAAAGGGAGCTGTGGTTTCGGGCATTAGTGCATGACAGCTGGAGACTCAGTGTGAACGAATGGGGCCTTTGTTATCTTTTCCTAGCGCTACCTCGCACACATGAGGGGGGAGGGGGATGGTATTCCATGTGTGGCGAGGTGGCGATAGGAATGAATAAAGGCAGACAGTGTGAATTGTGTGCTTGGGTATATATGTATGTGTCTGTGTGTGTATATATATGTGTACATTGAGATGTATAGGTATGTATATTTGCGTGTGTGGACGTGTATGTATATACATGTGTATGGGGGTGGGTTGGGCCATTTCTTTCTTCTGTTTCCTTGCGCTACCTTGCAAATGCGGGAGACAGCGACAAAGCAAAATAAATAAATAAATATATATACATTATCCCTGGGGATAGGGGAGAAAGAATACTTCCCACGCATTCCCTGCGTGTCGTAGAAGGCGAATAAAAGGGGAGGGAGCGGGGGGCTGGAAATCCTTCCCTCTCTTTTTTTCTAATTTTCCAAAAGAAGGAACAGAGAAGGGGGCCAGGTGAGAATAATCCCTCAAAGGCCCAGTCCTCTGTTCTTAACGCTACCTCGCTAATGCGAACAGTTTGAAAGATATATATATATATATATATACATTTTTTTTCCATAATATTCACTATTTCCCGCGTTAGCGAGGTAGCGTTAAGAACTGAGGACTGAGCCTTTGAGGGATTATTCTCACTTGGCCCCCTTCTGTTCCTTCTTTTGGAAAGTTAAGAGAGAGGGGAGGACTTCCAGCCCCCCGCTCCCTTCCCTTTTAGTCCCCTCATACGACTGGCAGGGAATACGTGGGAAGTATTCTTTCTCTCCTATTCCTAGGGAATATATATATATATATATATATATATATATATATATATATATATATATATATATATATATATCATCTCAGGGGATAGGGGAGAAAGAATACTTCCCACGTATTCCCAGCGTGTCGTAAAAGGCGACTAAAAGAGGAGGGAGCTGGGGGGCTGGAAATACCCCCTCCCGCTTTTAATTTTCCTACAGAAGTTAGAAGGGGACCAAGTGAGGATATTCCCTCCAAGGCTCAGTCCTCTGTTTTCCTGGAGTTACTTCGCTGAAGCAGGGGATAGCGATGCTGTTTCCTGTGGTGCGGGGTAGCACTAGGAATGGGTGAAGGCAAACAAGTATTGATATGTATATGTGTATATATGTATGTGTAATTATGTGTAGGTATTTGTGCAAGTATGGGCGTTCATGTAGTGGATGGGCTATTCTTCGTCAGTTTCCTGTCGCTAAATATATAAATATAAATATAATTATCATTACCGAGATGGCTTTGATTTGGGCTTTCAGTTGTCCGTAGCGTGTCATCTAACATTAAAAAAGCTAATCACGTCACTGACATTAATGGTATACAGCATAACAACAAGATATTTTGTCAGCATTAACTACGTGTACCTGGCGCTACCTCGCTGACGCAGGGGTTGGCGTTGCTGTTTCCTGTGGGGCGGGGTGGCGCCGAAAATGAATGTGTGGGAGGTAAGCTGCTAGAAGCAGTGAAAATTTTACACCAAGGGTGTAAGGTATGTGTACAATTAGGATGAAAGGACAGTGATTGGTTCGCAGTGAAGGTCGGTTTGCAGCAGGGGTGTGTGATGTCTCCATGGTTGTTTACTTTGTTTATGGATGGCGTGGTTAGGGAGGTAAATGCATGAGTTTTGTAGAGAGGGGCGAGTATGCAGTCTGTTGTGGATGAGAGGGACTGGGAAGTGAGTCAGTTGTTTGCCGATGATACAGCCCTGGTGGCTGATTCGTGGGAAAAGCTGCAGATGTTGGTGAATGAGTTTGGAAAAGTGTGTGAAAGGAGAAAGCTGAGAGCAAATGCGAATAAGAGCACGGTTATTAGGTTCAGTAGGGTTAAGGGACAAGTTACTTGTGATGCAAGTTTAAATGGAGAAAAATTGGAGGAAGTGAAGTGTTTTAGATATCTAGAAGTGGACTTAGCAGCGAATGGAACCATGGAAGCGGAAGCGAGTCACAGGGTGGGGGAGGAGGGCGAAGGTTCTGGAAGCGATGAAGAATGTGTGGAAGGAGAGCAAAAATGAGTATGTTTGAAGGAACAGTAGTTCCAGCAATACTATATGGTTTCGAGGCATGAGCTATAGATAGGGTTGTACGGAGGAGGGTGGATGTGCTGGAAATGAAATGTTTAAGAACAATATGTGGAGGTGATTTGATGGAGTAAGTAATGAGAGGGTAAGAAAGATGTGTGGAAATAATGAGTGTGGTTGAAAGAGCAGAAGAGGGTGTAGAAATGGTTTGGACATATGGAGAGAATGATCGAGGAAAGATTGACAAAGAGGATATACGTGTCAGAGGCGGAGGGAACAAGGAGAAGCGGGAGACCAAATCGGAGGTGGAAGGATGGAGTGGAAAACTTTTTGAGCGATCGGGGCCAGAATATATAGGAGGTTGAGAGGCGTGCAAGGAATACAGTGAATTGGAACGATACTGTATACCGGGGTCGACGTGCTGTCAGGGGACTGAACCAGGGTATGTGAAGCGTCTAGGGTAAACCATGGAAAAGTTTGTGGGGGTCTGGGTGTGGATAGAGAGCTGTCATATGCATTTCATATGACGGGTGGAGACCAAGTGTGAACGAATGTGGCCTTTTATGTCTATTTTCCTGGCGCTACCTTGCTGAAGGATGGGGTAGCGATGCTATTTCCTGTGGGGCAGGAAAGAGACAGAAATGGATGAAGGCGAGCAAATTTGAATCTGTACATGTGTATGTATGCATGTATGTATATGTATGTATAGGTGCGTATGTGGGCGTTTATGTACATATACGTGTATATGAGTGGATGGTCCATTCTTCGTCTGTTGTTTCCTGGCACTACCTCTCTGACGCGAGAAACAGCGATTATATATAATAAATATGTTGTAAATGGAATTGAAGAGCTTGTGGATCTGTATGCTGAAAAAGGACTGGTGATTGGGAATATACGGTTTAAAGAGACATACATGAGTATACATATGCGAGTATGAGAGATGGTCAAAGGGCATTACTGGATCACGTGTCAATTGATAGGCATGTAAAAGAGAGACTTTTGGATGAAAATGTTCTGAGAAGGGCAGTTGGAGAAATGTCTGATCACTTATTTTGAGGCGAAAATTTGCAGAGGTTTTCAGAAAAGAGAGTGATGAGAGTAAGTGAGCTTGAAAAGGAGGCTTGTGTGAGGAAGTACCAAGAGAGACTGAGTGTAGAATGGCAAAAGAAAAGAGCAAATGACAAGAGGGGAATGAGGGAGGAATGGGATGTATTTAGGGAAGTAGTAATAGCTAGCGCAAAAGATGCACGTGGCATGAGAAAGGTGGGAGGAGGGCAGATTTGAAGGGGTAGTGAGTGGTGGGATGCAGCAAAGCTGTTAGTGAAAGAGAGGCGTTCGGACGATTTTTGCATTGGAAGTAGTGCAAATGACTGGGAGATGTATAAAAGAAAGCGGCAGGAGGTAAAGAGAAAGGTGCAAGAGGTGAAAAAGAAGGTATATGAGAGTTGGGGTGAGAGAGTATCATTAAACTTTAGGGAGAATAAAAAGGTGTTTTGGATGGAGGAAAATAACGTGCGTAAGACACGAGAACAAATTGGAACTTCGGTGAAGGGGGCAAATGGGGATGTAATAACAAGTAGTGATAAAGTGAGACGGAGATGGAGTGAGTATTTTCAAGGCTCGTTGAACGTGTTTGATGATAAAGTAGTAGATATAGGGTGTTTTGGTTGGGTTGGAGTGCGGAGTGAGAGGGTCAGGGAGAATTGTTTGGTAAACAGAGAAGAGGTTGAGAAAGCTTTTCAGAAGTTGAAATCCGTACTGCAGTGGAATTTATTAAAAAAGGGGATGACTGTGCTGCTGACTTGTTGGCAAGGATATTCAATGTATGTATGAATCATGGTGAAGTGCCTGAGGATTGGCGGAATGCATGCATAGTGCTATTGTACAAAGGCAAAGGGGATAAAGGTGTGTTCAAATGACAAGAATTAGTTTGTTGAGTATTCTTGGGAAATTATATGGGAGGGTATTGACTGAGAGGGTAAAGGCATGCACAGAGAAACAGATGGGGAAGAGCAGTGTGGTTTCAAAAGTGGAAGAGGATGGGTGGATCAGGTGTTTGTTTAAAGAGTGTATGTGAGAAATACTTAGAAAATCAGATGGATTTGTATGTAGCATTTATGGATCTGGAGGAATATGATAAGGTTGATAGAGATGCTTTATGGAAGGTACTAAGAGTATATGGTGTAGGAGGTTAAGTTACAATTAGCAGTGAAAAGTTTTACCAAATACATAAGGCATGTGTACGAGTTGGGAGGGAGGGAGGGAAGTGATTGGTTACCAGTGAATATCGGTTTACGGCAGGGGTGCATGATGTCTCCATGGTTGTTTAATTTGTTTATGGATAGGGTTGTTAGAGAGGCGGAAGGACTGGAAAGGTAATCAGTTGATCGCTGATGATACAGCGCTGGTGACTGATTCGGGTGAAAAACTGCAGAAGTTGGTGACTTAGTTTGGTTAAGTGTGTGAAAGGAAAGTTGAGTAAATGTACATAAGAGTAAGGTTATCAGGTTCAGTAGGGGTGAGGCGCAAGCAAATTGGGAAACATGTTTGAATGGAGAATGGACTTAGCAGCGGATGGAACCATGGAAGCGGAAGCGAGTCACAGGGTGGGGGAGGGAGCGAAGGTTCCAGAGGCGTTGAAAAAAGTGTGTGGAAGGCGAGAACGTAATCTCGGAGAGCAAAAAATAGGTATGTTTGAAGGAATAGTGCTTCCAACAATGTTATATGTATGCGAGGTACGGGCTATGGATAGAGTTGTGCGCAGGAGGGTGGATGTGTTGGAAATGAGATGTTCGAGGACAATATGTGGTGTGAGATGGTTTGAGCGAGTAAGTACTGAAAGGGTAAGAGAGAGGTGTGGTAATAAAAAGAGGGTGGTTGAGAAAGCAGAAGAGGGTGTGTTGAAGTGGTTTGGTCACATGGAGAGAATGAGTGGGGAAATATTGACAAAGAGGATATATGCGTCAGAGGTGTAGGGAAGAAGTCAAAGCAGGAGACCAAATTGGAGGTGGAAGGATGGAGTGAAAATGATTTTGAGCGATCGGTGCCTGAACATAAAGGAGAGTGAAAGGAGTGCAAGGAATAGAGTGAATTGGAACGATGCGGTATACAAGGGTCGACGTACTGTCCTCTTTGAACCAGGGCATGTGAAGCTTTGAGGTAAACCATGTAAAGGTCTGTGGGGCCTGGATGTGGAAAGGGAGCTGTGGTTTCGGTGTATTACACATGCCAGGTAGAGACTGAGTGTGAACGAAAGTGGCCTTGGTTGTCTTTCCCTGGCGAGAGAGAGAGAGAGAGAGAGAGAGAGAGAGAGAGAGAGAGAGAGAGAGAGAGAGAGAGAGAGAGAAAGAGAGAGAGAGTGCGGGGTGCTGTTTCCCGTGCGGCGGGTTGTCGACGGCAATGAAGGCAAAATGTATGAATATATAGAATATGCACATGTGTATATGTATGTATACGTTGAAATGTACATGTATGAATATGTGCGTGTATGGGCGTTTAAGTACATACATGTGTATATGGGGGGTTGGGCCATTCTTAGTCTATTTTCTTGCGCTTCCTTGCTGACGCGGGAAACAGCGATTAAGTATTCTATATATATATATATATATATATATATATATATATATAATAATTAGTCGCTGTCTCCGGCGTTAGCGAAGAAGCGCAAGGAAACGGACGAAAGAATGGCCCAACACACCCAAAAGGCACATGCATAAACATTCACATATACCTACCTATACATTTCAACGTATACATACATATACATACACAGGTATATATATATATATATATATATATATATATATATATATATATATATATATATATATATATATATATATTTATATTTTTTATTATATTTATTATACTTTGTCGCTGTCTCCCGCGTTTGCGAGGTAGCGCAAGGAAACAGACGAAAGAAATGGCCCAACCCCCATACACATGTATATACATACGTCCACACACGCAAATATACATACCTACTCAGCTTTCCATGGTTTACCCCAGACGCTTAACATGCCTTGATTCAATCCACTGACAGCACGTCAACCCCGGTATACCACATCGATCCAATTCACTCTATTCCTTGCCCTCCTTTCACCCTCCTGCATGTTCAGGCCCCGATCACACAAAATCTTTTTCACTCCATCTTTCCACCTCCAATTTGGTCTCCCTCTTCTCCTTGTTCCCTCCACCTCCGACACATATATCCTCTTGGTCAATCTTTCCTCACTCATCCTCTCCATATGCCCAAACCACTTCAAAACACCCTCTTCTGCTCTCTCAACCACGCTCCTTTTATTTCCACACATCTCTCTTACCCTTACGTTACTCACTCGATCAAACCACCTCACACCACACATTGTCCTCAAACATCTCATTTCCAGCACATCCATCCTCCTGCGCACAACTCTATCCATAGCCCACGCCTCGCAACCATACAACATTGTTGGAACCACTATTCCTTCAAACATACCCATTTTTGCTTTCCGAGATAATGTTCTCGACTTCCACACATTCTTCAAGGCCCCCAGAATTTTCGCCCCCTCCCCCACCCTATGATCCACTTCCGCTTCCATGGTTCCATCCGCTGCCAGATCCACTCCCAGATATCTAAAACACTTCACTTCCTCCAGTTTTTCTCCATTCAAACTCACCTCCCAATTGACTTGACCCTCAACCCTACTGTACCTAATAACCTTGCTCTTATTCACATTTACTCTTAACTTTCTTCTTCCACACACTTTTCCAAACTCAGTCACCAGCTTCTGCAGTTTCTCACATGAATCAGCCACCAGCGCTGTATCATCAGCGAACAACAACTGACTCACTTCCCAAGCTCTCTCATCCCCAACAGACTTCATACTTGCCCCTCTTTCCAAAACTCTTGCATTTATTTATTTTTTTTTTTTGTCGCTGTCTCCCGCGTTTGCGAGGTAGCGCAAGGAAACAGACGAAAGAAATGGCCCTACCCACCCTCATACACATGTATATACATACGTCCACACACGCAAGTATACGTACCTACACAGCTTTCCATGGTTTACCCCAGACGCTTCACATGCCTTGATTCAATCCACTGACAGCACGTCAACCCCGGTATGCCACATCGATCCAATTCACTCTATTCCTTGCCCTCCTTTCACCCTCCTGCATGTTCAGGCCCCGATCACACAAAATCTTTTTCACTCCATCTTTCCACCTCCAATTTGGTCTCCCTCTTCTCCTCGTTCCCTCCACCTCCGACACATATATCCTCTTGGTCAATCTTTCCTCACTCATTCTCTCCATGTGCCCAAACCATTTCAAAACACCCTCTTCTGCTCTCTCAACCACGCTCTTTTTATTTCCACACATCTCTCTTACCCTTACGTCACTTTACTCGATCAAACCACCTCACACCACACATTGTCCTCAAACATCTCATTTCCAGCACATCCATCCTCCTGCGCACAACTCTATCCATAGCCCACGCCTCGCAACCATACAACATTGTTGGAACCACTATTCCTTCAAACATACCCATTTTTGCTTTCCGAGATAATGTTCTCGACTTCCATACATTCTTCAAGGCTCCCAGGATTTTCGCCCCCTCCCCCACCCTATGATCCACTTCCGCTTCCATGGTTCCATCCGCTGCCAGATCCACTCCCAGATATCTAAAACACTTTACTTCCTCCAGTTTTTCTCCATTCAAACTTACCTCCCAATTGACTTGACCCTCAACCCTACTGTACCTAATTACCTTGCTCTTATTCACATTTACTCTTAACTTTCTTCTTTCACACACTTTACCAAACTCAGTCACCAGCTTCTGCAGTTTCTCACATGAATCAGCCACCAGCGCTGTATCATCAGCAAACAACAACTGACTCACTTCCCAAGCTCTCTCATCCCCAACAGACTTCATACTTGCCCCTCTTTCCAAAACTCTTGCATTCACCTCCCTAACAACCCCATCCATAAACAAATTAAACAACCATGGAGACATCACACACCCCTGCCGCAAACCTACATTCACTCAGAACCAATCACTTTCCTCTCTTCCTACACGTACACATGCCTTACATCCTCGATAAAAACTTTTCACTGCTTCTAACAACTTGCCTCCAACACCATAAATTCTTAATACCTTCTACAGAGCATCTCTATCAACTCTTATCATATGCCTTCTCCAGATCCATAAATGCTACATGCAAATCCATTTGCTTTTCTAAGTATTTCTCACATACATTCTTCAAAGCAAACACCTGATCCACACATCCTCTACCACTTCTGAAACCACACTGCTCTTCCCCAATCTGATGCTCTGTACATGCCTTCACCCTCTCAATCAATACCCTCCCATATAATTTACCAGGAATACTCAACAAACTTATACCTCTGTAATTTGAGCACTCACTCTTATCCCCTTTGCCTTTGTACAATGGCACTATGCACGCATTCCGCCAATCCTCAGGCACCTCACCATGAGTCATACATACATTGAATAACCTTACCAACCAGTCAATAATACAGTCAACCCCCTTTTTAATAAATTCCACGGCAATACCATCCAAACCTGCTGCCTTGCCGGCTTTCATCTTCCGCAAAGCTTTTACTACCTCTTCTCTGTTTACCAAATCATTTTCCCTAACCCTCTCACTTTGCACACCACCTCGACCAAAACACCCTATATCTGCCACTCTATCATCAAACACATTCAACAACCCTTTAAAATACTCACTCCATCTCCTTCTCACATCACCACTACTTGTTATCACCTCCCCATTTGCGCCCTTCACTGAAGTTCCCATTTGCTCCCTTGTCTTACGCACTTTATTTACCTCCTTCCAGAACATCTTTTTATTCTCCCTAAAATTTAATGATACTCTCTCAACCCAACTCTCATTTGCCCTCTTTTTCACCTCTTGCAACTTTCTCTTGACCTCCTGTCTCTTTCTTTTATACATCTCCCACTCAATTCCATTTTTTCCCTGCAAAAATCGTCCAAATTCCTCTCTCTTCTCTTTCACTAATAATCTTACTTCTTCATCCCACCACTCACTACCCTTTCTAATCAACCCACCTCCCACTCTTCTCATGCCACAAGCATCTTTTGTGCAATCCATCGCTGATTCCCTAAATACATCCCATTCCTCCCCCACTCCCCTTACTTCCATTGTTCTCACCTTCTTCCATTCTGTACTCAGTCTCTCCTGGTACTTCCTCACACAAATCTCCTTCCCAAGCTCACTTACTCTCACCACCCTCTTCACCCCAACATTCACTCTTCTTTTCTGAAAACCCGTACAAATCTTCACCTTAGCCTCCACAAGATAATGATCAGACATCCCTCCAGTTGCACCTCTCAGCACATTAACATCCAAAAGTCGCTCTTTCGCACGCCTGTCAATTAACACGTAATCCAATAACGCTCTCTGGCCATCTCCCCTACTTACATACGTATACCTATGTATATCTCGCTTTTTAAACCAGGTATTCCCGATCACCAGTCCTTTTTCAGCACATAAATCTACAAGCTCTTCACCATTTCCATTTACAACTCTGAACACCCCATGTATACCAATTATTCCCTCAACTGCCACATTACTCACCTTTGCATTCAAATCACCCATCACTATAACCCGGTCTCGTGCATCAAAACCACTAACACACTCATTCAGCTGCTCCCAAAACACTTGCCTCTCATGATCTTTCTTCTCATGCCCAGGTGCATATGCACCAATAATCACACATCTCTCTCCATCAACTTTCAGTTTTACCCATATTAATCGAGAATTTACTTTCTTACATTCTATCACATACTCCCACAACTCTTGTTTCAGGAGTACTGCTACTCCTTCCCTTGCTCTTGTCCTCTCACTAACCCCTGACTTTACTCCCAAGACATTCCCAAACCACTCTTCCCCTTTACCTTTGAGCTTCGTTTCACTCAGGGCCAAAACATCCAGGTTCCTATCCTCAAACATACTACCTATCTCTCCTTTTTTCACATCTTGGTTACATCCACACACATTTAGACACCCCAGTCTGAGCCTTCGAGGAGGATGAGCACTCCCCGCGTGACTCCTCCATATATATATATATATATATATATATATATATATATATATATATATATACACACGAATAAAGTGCATATGAACGCGCACCTTCATAGAACATACTAACCTCCAACAGCCAGAATCGAACCCAGTAACCCTGTGCCACAGGTGGGAATGCTGCCGAAAGGCTATGGGCATTCCTGCCTGTGGCACAGAAGTCCCGGGTTCGATCCTGGCTGTTGGAGGTTTGTATGATATATATATATATATATATATATATATATATATATATATATATATATATATATATATATATATATATATATATATTTCTTTTTCTTTCATACTATTCGCCATTTCCCGCGTTAAGAACACAGGACTGGGCCTTTTAGGGAATATCCTCATCTGGCCCCCTTCTCTGTTCCTTCTTTGGAAAAAAAAAAAAAAAAAAGAGGGGAGGATTTCCAGCCCCCCGCTCCCTTCCCTTTTAGTCGCCTTCTACGACACGCAGGGAATACGTGGGAAGTATTCTTTCTCCCCTATCCCCAGGGATATATATATATATATATATATATATATATATATATATATATATATATATATATATATATATATACATATATATATATATATATATATATATATATATATATATATATATATATATATATATATATATATATATATATATCATCCCCGGGGATAGGGGAGAAAGAATACTTCCCACGCATTCCTCACGTGTCGTAGAAGGCGACTAAAGGGGACGGGAGCGGGGAGCCAGAAACCCTCCCCTCCTTGTATTTTGACTTTCTAAAAGGGGATGACCAAGAGAATATATGTGTCGGAGGTGGAGGGAACGAGAAGAGGGAGACCAAATTGGAGGTGGAAAGATGGAGTGAAAAAGATTTTGTGTGATCGGGGCCTGAACATGCAGGAGGGTGAAAGGAGGGCAAGGAATAGAGTGAATTGGAGCGATGTGGTATACCGGGGTTGACGTGCTGTCAGTGGAGTGAATCAAGGCATGTGAAGCGACTGGGGTAAACCATGGAAAGCTGTGTAGGTATGTATATTTGCGTGTGTGGACGTATGTATATACATGTGTATGGGGGTGGGTTGGGCCATTTCTTTCGTCTGTTTCCTTGCGCTACCTCGCAAACGCGGGAGACAGCGACAAAAAAAAAAAAAAAAAGGGGAAACAGAAGGAGTCATGCAGGGAGTGCTCATCCTCCTTAAAGGCTCAGACTCCACGTGGTGTCTGAATGTGTGTGGATGTAACCAAGATGAGAAAAAAGGAGATAGGTAGTATGTTTGAGGAAAGGAACCAGGATGTTTTGGCTCTGAGTGAAACGAAGCTCAAGGGTAAAGGGGAAGAGTGGTTTGGGAATGTCATGGGAGTAAAGTCAGGGGTTCGTAAGTGGACAAGAGCAAGGGAAGGAGTAACACTACTCCTGAAGCAGGAGTTGTGGGAGTATGTGATAGAGTGTGAGAAAGTAAATTCTAGATTGATATGGGTAACACTGAAAGTTGATGGAGAGAGATGGGTGATTATTGGTGCATATGCACCTGGGCATGAGAAGAAAGAGCATGAGAGGCAAGTGTTTTGGGAGCAGCTGAATGAGTGTGTTAGTGGTTTTGATGCACAAGATCGGGTTATAGTAATGGGTGATTTGAATGCAAAGGTGAGTAATGTGGCAGTTGAGGGAATTATTGGTATACATGGGGTGTTCAGTGTTGTAAATGGAGATGGTGAAGAGCTTGTAGATTTGTGTGTTGAAAAAGGACTGGTGATTGGGAATACCTGGTTTAAAAAGAGAGATATACATAAGTATACGTATGTAAGTAGGAGAGATGGCCAGAGAGCGTTATTGGATTGTGTGTTAATTGATAGGTGCGCGAAAGAGAAACTTTTGGATGTTAATGTGCTGAGAGGTGCAACCGGAGGGATGTCTGATCATTATCTTGTGGAGGCGAAGGTGAAGATTTGTATGGGTTTTCAGAAAAGAAGAGAGAATGTTGGGGGTGAAGAG
Source organism: Panulirus ornatus (assembly GCF_036320965.1). Classification (NCBI taxonomy): domain Eukaryota; kingdom Metazoa; phylum Arthropoda; class Malacostraca; order Decapoda; family Palinuridae; genus Panulirus; species Panulirus ornatus. The sequence goes on from NC_092281.1 coordinate 28,332,930, forward strand.
AGTGGTGAGAGTAAGTGAGCTTGGGAAGGAGACTTGTGTGAGGAAGTACTAAGAGAGACTGAGTACAGAATGGAAAAAGGTGAGAACAAAGGACGTAAGGGTAGTGGGGGAGGAATGGGATGTATTTAGGGAAGCAGTGACGGCTTGTGCAAAATACTCGTGTGGCATGAGAAGTGTGGGAGGTGGGTTGATTAGAAAGGGTAATGAGTGGTGGGATGAAGAAGTAAGATTATTAGTGAAAGAGAAGAGAGAGGCATTTGGATGATTTTTGCAGGGAAAAAATGCAAATGAGTGGGATATGTATAAAAGAAAGAGGCAGGAGGTCAAGAGAAAGTTGCAAGAGGTGAAAAAGAGGGCAAATGAGAGTTGGGGTGAGAGAGTATCATTAAATTTTAGGGAGAATAAAAAGATGTTTTGGAAGGAGGTAAATAAAGTGCGTAAGACAAGGGTGCAAATGGGAACCTCAGTGAAGGGGGGTAATGGGGAGGTGATAACAAGTAGTGGTGATGTGAGAAGGAGATGAAGTGAGTATTTTGAAGATTTGTAAAGTGTTTTAGATATCTGGGAGTTGATTTGGCAGCGGATGGAACCATGGAAGCGGAAGTGGATCATAGGGTGGGGAGGGGGCGAAAATTCTGGGAGCCTTGAAGAATGTGTGGAAGTCGAGAACATTATCTCGGAAAGTAAAAATGGGTATGTTTGAAGGAATAGTGGTTCCAACAATGTTGTATGGTTGCGAGGCATGGGATATGGATGTGCTGGAAATGAGATGTTTGAGGACAATGTGTGGTGTGAGGTGGTTTGATCGAGTAAGTAACGTAAGGGTAAGAGAGATGTGTGGATATAAAAAGAGCGTGGTTGAGAGAGCAGAAGAGGGTGTTTTGAAATGGTTTGGGCACATGGAGAGAATGAGTGAGGAAAGATTGACCAAGAGGATATATGTGTCGGAGGTGGAGGGAACGAGAAGTGGGAGACCAAATTGGAGGTGGAAAGATGGAGTGAAAAAGATTTTGTGTGATCGGGGCCTGAACATGCAGGAGGGTGGAAAGAGGGCAAGGAATAGAGTGAACTGGATCGATGTGGTATACCGGGGTTGACGTGCTGTCAGTCGATTGAATCAGGGCATGTGAAGCGTCTGGGGTAAACCATGGAAAGCTGTGTAGGTAAGTATATTTGCGTGTGTGGACGTATGTATATACATGTGTATGGGGGCGGGTTGGGCCATTTCTTTCGTCTGTTTCCTTGCACTACCTCGCAAACGCAGGAGACAGCGAAAAAAAAAAAAAAAAAAAAAAAAAAAAAAAAAAAAAAAATATATATATATATATATATATATATATATATATATATATATATATATATATATATCTTTCTTTCGTACTATATGCCATTTCCCGCGTTAGCGAGGTAGCGTTAAGAACAGAGGACTCGGCCTTTGAGGGAATATCCTCATCTGGCCCCCTTCTCTGTTCCTTCTTTGGGGAAAAAAAAAAAAAAAAAAAAAAGAGGGGAGGATTTCCAGCCCCCCCGCTCTCTTCCCTTTTCGTCGCTTTGTACGACACGCAGGAAATACGTGGGAAGTATTCTTTCTCCCCTATCCCCAGGGATAATATATATATATATATATATATATATATATATATATATATATATATATATATATATATATATATATATATATATATTTCTTCTTTCTTTCGTACTATTCGGCATTTCCCGTATTAGCGAGGTAGCGCTATGAACAGAGGACTGGGCCTTAGAGGGAATATCCTCACCTGGCCCCCTTCTCTGTTCCTTCTTTTGGAAAATTAAAAAAAAAAAAAAACGAGAGGGGAGGATTTCCAGCCACCCGCTCCCTCCCCTTTTAGTCGCCTTCTACGACACGCAGGGAATACTTGGGAAGTATTCTTTCTCCCATATCCCTAGCGATATATATATATATATATATATATATATATATATATATATATATATATATATATATATATATTATATTATATATATATATATATATATATATATATATATATATATATATATATATATATATATATATATATATATATACATCCATACTTGTTGAGTTCATCCATTCCCGTCGCCGTCCCACCACACATGAAAATAGCACCCCCCTCCCCCTGTGCGTGCACAAAGTAGAGCTAGAAAAAGACAACAGCCACATTCATTCACACTCAGTCTCTACCTGGCACGTGTAATGCACTGAAACCACAGCTCCCTTTCAACATCAAGGCCCCACAAAACTTTCCATGGTTTACCCCAGACGCTTCACAATTCCATGGACAGCACATCAACCCTGGTGTACCATATCGTTCCTAATTTCATCTATTCCTTGCACACCTTTCACCTCCCTGAATGTTCAGGCCTCGATCGCTTAAAACCTTTTTCACTCCATCCTTCCACCTCCAATTTCGTCTCCCACTATTCCTAGTTCCCTTCACCTCTGACACATATCCTCTTTGTCAATCTTTCTACACTCATTCTCTCCATGCGACCAAAACATTTCAATACACCCTATTCTGCTCTCTCAACCACACTCTTTTTATCACCACACATCTCTTACCCTTTTATTACTTACTCGATCAAACCACCTCGCACCATAAATTGTCCTCAAACATTTCATTTCCAACACATCCATCCTCCTCTGCACAACCATATCTACAGCCCATGCCGTACAAACATATAACATTTTTGGAACCACTATTCCTTCAAACATACCCATTTTTGCTCTCCAAGATAAAGTTCGCGCCTTCCACACATACTTCAATGCTCTCAGAACCTTCGTCCCTTCCCCCACCCTGTGACTTACTTCCATGGTTCCATCCGTTGCTAAACTCCTAAATATCTAAAACACTTCACTTCCTCCAGTTCTTCTCCATTCAAACTTACCTCCCTAATTACCTTGCTCTTATTCACATTTACTCTCAACTTTCTTCTTTCACACACTTTACCAAACTCAGTCTAAAGGTGGAACATAAGAGGGAGCCATGCAGGGAGTGCTCATCCTCCTCGAAGACTCAGACTGGGGTGTTTAAATGTGTGTGGATGTAACCAAGATGAGAAAAAAGGAGAGATAGGTAGTATGTTTGAGGAAAGGAACCTGGATGTTTTGGCTCTGAGTGAAACAAAGCTCAAGGGTAAAGGGGATGAGTGGTTTGCTAATGTCTTGGAAGTAGTCAGGGGTTGGTGAGAGGACAATAGCAAAGAAAGGAGTAGCACTACTCCTGAAGCAGTTGTGGGAGTATGTGATAGAGTGTAAGAAAGTAAGCTTTAGATTGGTATGGATAAAACTGAAAGTGGATGGTGAGAGATGGGTGATTATTGGTACCTATGCATCTAGTCACGAGGAGGATCATGAGAGGGAAGTGTTTTGGGAGCAGCTGAGTGAGTGTGTTAGCAGCTTTGATGCACGAGACCGGGTTATAGTGATGGGTGATTTGAATGCAAAGGTGAGTAATGTAGCTGTTGAGGGTAAAATTGGTGTACATGAGGTGTTCAGTGTTGTAAATGGAAATGGTGAAGAGCTTGTAGATTTGTGTGCTGAAAAAGGACTGGTGATTGGGAATACCTGGTTTAAAAAGTATACATATATAAATAGGAGGGATGGCCAGGGAGCATTATTGGATTACGTGTTAATTGATAGGCGCAAGAAAGATAAACTTTTGGATGTTAATGTGCTGAGAGGGGCACCTGGAGGGATGTCTGATCATTATCTTGCAGAGGCGAAGGTGAAGATTTGTAGAGGTTTTCAGAAAAGAAGAGAGAATGTTGGGGTGAAGAGAGCGAGAGTGAATGAGCTTGTAAAGGAGACTTGTGTGAGGAAGTACCAGGAGATATTGAGTGCAGAATGGAAAAAGGTGAATGAGTGGTGGGATAAAGAATGTTAGTGAAAGAGAAGAGACATGCATTTGGACAATTTTTGCCAAGAAGTAGTGCAAATGATTGGGATATGTATACAAGAAAGAGGCAAGAGGTGAAGAGAAAGGTGCAAGAGGTGAAAAAGAAGGCAAATGAGAGTTGGGGTGAGAGAGTATCATTACATTTTAGGGAGAATAAAAAGATGTTTTGGAAGGAGGTAAATAAATTGTGCAAGACATCAGTGAAGGGGGATAATGGGAAGGTAATAATAAGTGGTGAAGTGAGAGGGAGATGGAGTGAATATTTTGAAGGTTAGTTGAATTGTTTGATGATAGAGTAACAGATATAGAGTATTTTGGTCGAGGTGATGTGCGAAGTGAGAGGGTCAGGGAGAATGGTTTGGTAAACAAAGAGGAAGTGAAAGGTTTGCAGAAGTGAAAGCTGGCAAGGTAGCGGGTTTGGATGGCATTGCTGTGGAATTTATCAAAAAGGGGGGGACTGTGTTGTTGACTGGTTGGTAAGGATATTCAATGTATGTATGGTTCAAGGTGAAGTGTCTGAGAATTGGCAGAAGGCATGCATAATGCCATTGTACAAAGGCAAAGGGGAGAAAGGTGAGTGTTCAAATTACAGAAGTATAAATTTATTGAGTATTCCTGGGAAATTATATGGGAGGGTATTGATTGAGAAGATAAAAGCATGTACAGAGCATCAGACTGGGGAAGAGCAGTGTGGTTTCAGAAGTGAGAGAGGATGTGCGGATCAGGTGTTTGCTTTGAAGAATGTATGTGAGAAATACTTAGAAAAACAGATGGATTTGTAGCATTTACGGATCTGGAGAAGGAATATGATATGATTGATAGAGATGCTTTGTGGAATGTATTACGAGTATATAGTATAAAGATAAGATGCTAGAAGCAGTAAGAAGTTTTTACCAGGGATGTAAGGCATGTATAAGAGTAGCAAGAGGGGAAAGTGACTGGTTCTCAGTGAATGTTGGTTGGTGATGGGTGTATGATGTCTCTATGGTTGTTTAATTTGTTTACAGATGGGGTGGTGCATGCAAGAGTTTTGGAGAGAGGGGCAAGTAGTAAGCAGTCTGTTGTGGATGAGAGGGCTTGGGAAATGTTGGTTGTTGTTTGGTGATGATACAGTGCTGGTGGCTGATTCAGGTGAAAAACTGCAGAAGCTGGTGACTGAGTTTGGTAAAGTGTGTGAAAGAAGAAAGCCGAGATTAAATGTGAATAAGAGCATGGTTATTAGCTTCAGTAGAGTTGAGGGACTAGTTAATTGGGAGGTAAGTTTGAATGGATAAAAACTAGTGGAAGTGAGTCTCAGGGTGGGGGAAGGGGCGAAGGTTCTGGGAGCGTTGAAGAATGTGTGGAAGACGAGAACGCTATCTCAGAGCAAAAATGGGTATGTTTGAAGGAATAGTGATTCCAACAATGTTATATGGTTGCAAGGCATGTGCAGAGGAGGGTGGATGTGTTGGAAATGAAATTTTGAACACAATATGTGGTGTGAGGTGGTTTGATAGAGTAAGTAATGAAAGGGTAAGAGAGATGTGTGGTTATAAAAAGAGTGTGGTTGAGAGACCAGAAGAGGGAGCGTTGAAGTGGTTTGGTCACATGGAGAGAATGAGTGTGGAAAGATTGACAAGAAGAATATATGTGTCAGATGTAGAGGGAACGAGAAGCGGGAGACCAAACTGGAGGTGGAAGGATGGAGTGAAAAAGATTTTGAGGGATTGGGGTCTGAACATACAGGAGGGTAAAAAGTGTGCAAGGATTAGAGTGAATTGGAACGATGTGGTTTACAGGGGTCGACATGCTGTCAATGGATTGTGTGGGTGCTTATGTATATACATGTGTATGTGGGTAGGTTGGGCCATTCTTCCGTCGGTTTCCTTGCACTACCTTGCTAACACGGGGAGACAGCAACAAAGTAAAATAAACAACTAAAAATAAATAAATAAATATTTCTATTATACTTAATTGCTGTTTTCCGCATCAGAGGTAGTGCCAGGAAACAGACGAAGAATAACCCATCCGTTCACATATTCATATATATGCATATACACGTACATACAAATACACATACACACATCTGCTGGTAACCACTAGTTATATCAAACACAAAAAGTTCCTAAGTGCACTTTCGTGTAATGATCACATCGTTAGGGGAGATACAAGAAAGAGACAGAAGACACAGAATATTCAGCTGATATACAATGCAGAGACAGAACTAAGAAACAATTGGTAAAAAATTAGCTTGTTTACCAAAGACGTATATCAACTGAATGTTCTATGTTTCCTATTTCATTCTTGTTTCTCCCCTGACAATATGACCATTAAATGAAAGAGCACTTGAGAACTTATCATGTTTCATTTTTCTCGTGGTTATCAGTACATACGATATAAAACGCACTACTGTGACCTCTTACAATTTATCCATGAACATATTCATACTTGCTCCCCATTATCTACTCCAGGAACCAAACTGCCTAACAGGAAACAGCATTGCCACCCCTTAGACAGCAGGATTTGAACATCTACTATTTGTGTGGGTGCTGAGTATGCTAATGACTAGGTCTTGCAACTGCAAATAGTGAACTGATTATTCAATTTCTAATAATCAAAAACCCTTCATCTCATGTCCATAAGCAATGGAGTGTCACACATGGAGGTGTTTGAATTCAAATAAAATGCAATGCATGCACATTTTCCACAAAACACAGAATGCCCTCCAACAGCAGGATTTGAACCTATTACCACGTGTTGGATCTGGGTCCTGTAAACTAGGCTATGGAGCCCATGATAGAGAACTATTTATTCGATTACTAGTAACTGAATACCCTTTGTTTCATCTCCATGAATAACATGCTCTCTGTGGATCAACTTCCACCAGGCTCACATTAATCAATGGCTATCACTTTTACCATACTTCAACAATCCATCAAAAACACTCTTTTCATCACTGCCTGTTACCACTTCAAACAGCAGGATTTGACACTATTACTTGTGTGGGAACTGGGTACAAAACTAGGATATGGAGACCATAATAGAGAACTGATTATTCGATTACCAGTAATTGAATACCCCTCATCTCATATTTGAGCATCAAGGTTTCAATGGGTCAGTTCCCATCAGGCTCACATTAACCAGTAGCTAACAGTTTTACTGAATTTATTGACAAACGTGGAAGTATTCTTTATAATACGCTATATTACCCAGCTCTCACACATGGGGGAGAGATTGGAATCCTGCAGTCAGAGGTGATAACAGGCAGTGATGAGGTGAAGAGGTGATAGGATGAGTATTCGGAAGGTTTATTGTATGTATCTGATGATAGCGTGGCAGATGTAGGGTGTCTGGGTCGGAGAGGTATGTGAAATGAGAATCCTGACAAGTGGGTTGGTGAAGATAGATGGTGGTGAAAGCCTAATGGAAGACAAAATATGGCAAGGTGGATGGACTAAACAGTATTGCAGCTGAATTCATCAAGGTGGTGGTTGTGCTGTTGACTGGTTAATTATGATTTTCAATATGTGTATGGATTATGGTGAAGTGGCTGAGGATTGACAGAATGCATGTATAGTTCCACTGTATAAAGGCAATGGGGGTAAAGGTGAGCCAGCAACTTACAGAGATATTAGTGTTCAATATATGTTGTAAGTTTAATGGCAGAGTGGTGACTGAGAGGGTGAATGCATATACAGAACATCAGATTGCGTAGAAACAATATGGTTTTAGGAATGGTAGAGGATAAGTGGATCAAGTGTTTGCTTTGAAGAATGAGTGAGAAATACTTAAAGGAAACACAGGGATTTGTATGAGGCATTTATGGATCTGGAGTAATCATAAGACTGGGATGATAGAGAGGCTTCACAGAAAGTGTCATGAATATATGGTGAAGTAGTACTGGTCATTAGGTTCAAAGTGTCTGAAAATAATTTATACAAAATTTTCAAAATAGATACAAGGGAAGGTACTGATGCTAGATATGAAATATATGAAATCATATCCAGAGAGACAGAGGAGAAAATATACTGGTCATGTATTTCCTCCATGTCGCAGAAGGCGTCAAAAAGGGGTGGGTGCAGGTGTTATTTGATGCAGAGGAGTTTTTTTCAAGTGTTTAGGTGAGTGCAAAGAGTAGGTAGAGATGAGGGTTAGTGGTTCCAGGTGAAGGGGAGTCTGTGGCAAGGGTGTGTGGTGTCACCATGGCTGCTTTATTTGTGTATGGATGGGGTGTTGAGGGAGCTAAATACAAGTGTCTTGGAGATGGGGGTAGGTATGCAGTTTATTGTTTGGTGATAACACAGCACTGCTGGCAGATTTGAGGAAGAAAGTGTAGGTTTCTGAGTTAGGAATAGTGCGTGAAAGAAACAAGTTGGGAGTAAATAAGAATACAAGAGGGTTACTTGGTTCAGCAGTAAAAAAAGGAACCATGGAATTGGGAAAATGAGTCATAGTGTGTGTGTGTGTGGAGTGAGGGTTCTGGGAGCATTGAGGAATGTGTGCAAAGAGAGATTAACTGGGAGGACAAAAGAAGGTATATATGGAGGTATAGAAGTACCAACTTATATATATGTATATATATATGGATGGGGTTGTTAGGGAGGTAAATGCAAGAGTTTTGGAAAGAGGGGCAAGTATGAAGTCTGTTGGGGATGAGAGAGCTTGGGAAGTGAGTCAGTTGTTGTTCGCTGATGATACAGCGCTGGTGGCTGATTCATGTGAGAAACTGCAGAAGCTGGTGACTGAGTTTGGTAAAGTGTGTGGAAGAAGAAAGTTAAGAGTAAATGTGAATAAGAGCAAGGTTATTAGGTACAGTAGGGTTGAGGGTCAAGTCAATTGGGAGGTGAGTTTGAATGGAGAAAAACTGGAGGAAGTGAAGTGTTTTAGATATCTGGGAGTGGATCTGGCAGCGGATGGAACCATGGAAGCGGAAGTGGATCATAGGGTGGGGGAGGGGGCGAAAATTTTGGGAGCCTTGAAAAATGTGTGGAAGTCGAGAACATTATCTTGGAAAGCAAAAATGGGTATGTTTGAAGGAATAGTGGTTCCAACAATGTTGTATGGTTGCGAGGCGTGGGCTATGGATAGAGTTGTGCGCAGGAGGATGGATGTGCTGGAAATGAGATGTTTGAGGACAATGTGTGGTGTGAGGTGGTTTGATCGAGTAAGTAACGTAAGGGTAAGAGAGATGTGTGGAAATAAAAAGAGCGTGGTTGAGAGAGCAGAAGAGGGTGTTTTGAAATGGTTTGGGCACATGGAGAGAATGAGTGAGGAAAGATTGACCAAGAGGATATATGTGTCGGAGGTGGAGGGAACGAGGAGAAGAGGGAGACCAAATTGGAGGTGGAAAGATGGAGTGAAAAAGATTTTGTGTGATCGGGGCCTGAACATGCAGGAGGGTGAAAGGAGGGCAAGGAATAGAGTGAATTGGAGCGATGTGGTATACAGGGGTTGACGTGCTGTCAGTGGATTGAATCAAGGCATGTGAAGCGTCTGGGGTAAACCATGGAAAGCTGTGTAGGTATGTATATTTGCGTGTGTGGACGTGTGTATTTACATGTGTATGGGGGGGGGTTGGGCCATTTCTTTCGTCTGTTTCCTTGCGCTACCTCGCAAACGCGGGAGACAGCGACAAAGTATAAAAAAAAAAAAAAAAAAATATATATATATATATATATATATATATATATATATATATATATATATATATATATATATTATCCCTGGGGATAGGGGAGAAAGAATACTTCCCACGTATTCCCTGCGTGTCGTAGAAGGCGACTAAAACGGGAGGGAGCGGGGGGCTGGAAATCCTCCCCTCTCAATTTTTTTTAATTTTCCAAAAGAAGGAACAGAGAAGGGGGCCAGGTGAGGATATTCCCTCAAAGGCCCAGTCCTCTGTTCTTAACGCTACCTCGCTAACGCGGGAAATTGCGAATAGTATGAAAAAAAAAAAAAAAAAAAAAAGAAGTACCAACAATGTAATATGGATGTGAGGTATGGGATATATATGAGAATGTGTGGAGGAAGCTGATGTGTTACATGTGGTGTGAAGAGGGTCAATCGAGTTAATAATAACAGGGTAAGAGAGACGTGTGGTAAAAAAAGAAAGAGTATGAATGAGAGAGCTGAAGAAGGTGAGCTTTTGAAATGGTTTGGACATACGGAAAGAATGAGTGAAAGTAGTTGACAAAGAGGATATACGTGCCAGAAGTTGGAGGGGACAAGTACAAAAGGGAGACCAAATTGAAAATGGAAAGATGGAGTGAAAAGGATTTTATGCGATCAGGGTATAAACATGCAGGAGTGTGATATGCATGCACAGGTTAGAGTGAAGTGAAGCGGTGTGGCATATAGGGGTGACACACTATCAATGGACTGAACCAAGGCATGTGAAGCATCTGGAGAAAACCAAGGAAAGGTTTATGGGGTCTATTTGTGGATAGGGGGCTATGGTTTCAGTAAATTACACAACTGATAAAGAATAAATGGAAACAAACGAGGCCTTTTCCCTGTCTGTTCCTGCTTCTACCTTGCTAATGGGGGAAATGACGAGCAAGTACGGAATAAAAATAGTAAACACAAAATGACTGAAAGGAGCCAATGAGAGTAAGTGGAAGTCAGAAAAAAGACAGCAACAGAAAAAAGATGTTCACCTATTTGGGTATCAAAAGTGGTAGTGACACTGGTAAATAAAGCCAGTACTTCAGTTGCTGTCAAGTTCCTCTCCACGTTGTTGTTTTTCCTTTCTGCTTCGCACATAGGGGTTGCTTACATTCAACACACATTCCACTTCAGTGAAAACTTGAAAACACATATCTCAAAAGACTTTTTACCCAACTCTATATTCCCGTGGTGAGTGCAATGCACTTGACCTGCTTACTGACAAAATCTCATTTTAAGAGCTTCTAAGTGAATAGGTACCAATTATATCACTAATTTAGTGTGGCCAGTCAACTATCACCAAAAGTACTGTCTTGCGTCATAATGAACATTCATATTCATCAGAACATTAGGCAACAGCATTAGGTTGAGGTAGTCAGTAGGAACATTAGACAGGAACTTCTGGAAACACTGCTAGACTTCCCCTCTGCCAATGGCCTGTTAAAGGTAAGACACTAAAGACAAAGAAGCAGCAATGGAGTTCAATACTTATTGAGACTGTACTGCCATGTGGCCACCCCTTTGAGGGAGTTCCAGAGGGGAATAGGCATCAGACATATACATTGACACTCCAATATGATACTCCAAAATGTGACTTATTCATTGAATCTAGTGCCATCTGTCTACAGATGTCCTTCCTAACATGAAAAAGTTCCAGTTCAATGTGTAAATGAATACTGTGTATTGCTGTTGTTGAAATGTGCTGCATTTTCCTTTTGCAAGTCAACTGTACCCAGAGTGTTGTCCATTTCAGGTACTAAATTTCAACAATGACAGATAATTTTTCTTTAAAGTGGATCATGGGTCCTCCAATATCTTAGCCTACTTTCCTTCTCTCAATACCAATTTCTCTTACCCTGTCTACAAAAAAATGCATGACATATCATATCTAGAAGGTATCAGAAGAGGCATCTTGCATTTTCTTACATTTACCACCACCTTTTGTAAGAGTAATCCTGTAACAGTAATCTTTACATATCCAATATGGACAGAGACATGTATTTCACATTGCGTGATTGGAAAGAATGTACCATTTAATAATATCAAATTTCTTGATCTATATCTACAATACATTTCACACATGACCAACCTGATATGGCCGTAAATATGACTACCAAGGCATTTATCAAATGCTTTTATGCAGTAATTTTAACATGTATTCAAAATCCACAAAATTCTGGTTCTTTACTAAAAACATCTGACAGGTACAAAATATGTTTTATATTTTTTACCATTTCCTTAAACTACACCAGTAAAACACTCATCTGCTTTGCTACAAGAGACCTTTATTCACATCCTTAACCTACAATGGACTAAAGAATATGACACAAACTGTTAAAATGCATATCTTTAGAGAAAGTCTTCATCAACAAAAATAAACTTGAACTGTACAGCCACAACGTATTACCTCACATTATGGGTCAATTTTCAGGCTTCTCTCTTCAGTCAAACCTTCAACAACTCTATTATACAATTTAATACAAAATAATGATTGATTTAACAATAGTGCTAATTTGTATTTCTTAAGACATAAGAGAGCTGTGACGTTACTTTGAAGCGAGGTAACAGAAAAAGTGTTAATTCCCAGGTTCTAGGGCGACACTATTGTCTCCAGGGTTTAAGGCATAAATAGGATAGTCCCCAGGCATCACAGTATATAACATAAAGTCCCTGGTAATATGGTAACAAAAGAAATGCAATTTCTAAGGCTTAGAGGTAACTAAGATTCACCTGGGATTGAAGAAATTAGTACTATAGTCAAATTTGTGCCTAAACATAATACCTTATGCATGTAACTGGTCAAGTGTGATGACTTGGGAATGGATATTTAAGTATATTTTGTGTGACAGAATGAGGGAATGGGCATGTGTGACTGTATGCCCAATATCTGTAATGCTGTGGTACATACTATTGCGAATTGTGTAATGACACTTGACAGCAGGATAGAAAGCCTCAGGGCATCAGGGCATCTTAATTACTACTAATATTTCTTATAATGACTACCAGACATTCCTTAGCAGAAGAAAAGTATATGATCCTGTAATGGTAGGAGGGTGGGATTTTGTACATGCTTTGTCCATGGTCGTCCTTGCATAATGTAAAGCACTATCACACGAGTCAGATGATGCCATACTCCTGTGCACCATTCAAGCTGAACATATGTTCAACTATTTGGTGACATCAGCTGCTAATGGCACAAAAGTGCTCATCATATAAATAAATAATATATCATGAGTGACCTGGGTAGACCTAGAAAGTCTAACCTTGGAAGTAACACTCAATAATATACTCTGGCGATGCCCAATACTTTGATTCTCACTTTCCTACTGCAGAAGCTGCCTGGCAAAGGCCATGTCATATAGAAATCTACATCACATACTATCTAAACATCTTAGGTATAGCTCATCACATGGTTCCCTGGAAGTTAAGATCACAAGAATATAGGTACATATCACTCACTGGAAATCACCTTTTCATTTTTATGCACTTTGACACACGGCTTATGGCTGCTTTGTCTCATAAATATGTCTCTGTCCTTACAGACTTTTATCTGTATATATATACAACCTCTTAAGATGCACTTTTACTTCACTCAGAAGGTCCTTAAGAAAGTAGATTGTACAGTTTTTGGTCTTTCATATTTGCATAATTCAACAGTCACCAGGAAAACTAGATTAAACAAAAAATACCCTTATATGAGTGACTTAAGATAATCACATACCTTGACAATACACCTTGCTGCTGTGGCTCAACACGTTTAACAAAATCTAACAAAATTAATCAAAGCTGCATAATAATAATCTAAACATTGTACAAAGGATATTTGTCATTTAACCCTCTGCTTATTAACCACTTGGTTGAAAAAACTGGAACACTTTATCTGCATTTGAAAGATATGAACCCATCTCTCTAGGCACCAGAAGATAACTTACACTGCTATTTAAAACAAATGTTCTAAATCATCACAACATGCCAATAGCTTTATTTTGCATTTGGCACTCCTCTCCTCAGAACAGTATAAATTGCAGCTTTCTAGGAGGAGGATATACATGTTCAAACTAAAAAATTCTGATTTTACACAAAATTTTCATTTTAATTTTAGTTTTTAATTGAGCACCTCTGATCACTGACAGTCTTTGCTGCTTGAGATCCCAATCATGACATCTGGAGCACCAACAGTCAGCATTAACAGTCCCTTGCCGCATGTTCTTATTTCTTGCATTCTGAAGTACAGTGTTTCAATTGCTGCCTGCACTTGAGTTGTGTGAGGTCAGGTATCCTGTGGGGTACAATATGTCTGGAGCATTTGTGGTCAGGCCTCGCCATCACGTGTTGCTGACACCTTCTGCACCATACAAGATCGTGCCACAGATTCAAACAATCTGTAAAATATTAGGAGGCCACCTGTTAGAGAGGGCTGTCATTCCTGCAGACTCTCCTCCAAACTTCCTCACAAACACACATATGTAGTTAAGAGTTAGTCGATGTTCCCTGTAGGGCACTGGAAAAGAGATAGGAGAAAAAGGCAGGGTGAAGGCATAATGGTGTCAGTAAGGGTTTCGTGATGTTAGGGAGATTGAAATAATGAATAAAAATTTTGCAGAACATGCATCTATAAGTCACATTATGAAACAAGTGAAGAGTAGATTCATTAAGATATAAGCCTCCTAAAAAATCAAGGAGAGCAACATATAAAACAATCAATACCCCATTCAAGGGTGTTTCTTTTCTTTTTCTTTTGACTAGGCAAAATAAGCAGGAAACAAACTATTATATGGAATGATTTTAATTTCCCTACTAGATATATGATGGACAGAAATCAGAGAGGGAGTTACTGGGATAGAAAGAGTTTGGTGCTGGTCCAGAAGTATCATTTGCATCAGTGAATTCTACAATCAACCAGAAAGAATCAGAGAAATCCCTAATCTGTGTTGGCTTTGGTATTCATATAGACACCAAAAGAGGCTGTGAATATTGTACATGAACCATACCCCAGTGGTTTAGTGTGATCATGTAGTGATGAAGAGAGATTCTTATGTTCAGATTCTTGCAAGAGTTATGTTTTTAGCTTCTTGTCACACAATTTATTCCAATCCATAACTTACTGAATAATTCACTAACACAATGCATTATAAATTTGTCATGTGTCGCCAAACTGACTGAAAACACTGTACCTTCCAAGATTTCAATTACGACATACGTAATGCTAAAGAATGGAATGATGATATCAGAGCAAGAATATGAGAATAATGTTAAAAATAAAAACAAAAATGTTACAAAAAAAACAATGGCAATTACTCTGACCCAACACTGTGGTCAGCTGGAACCACTGATATTTCATTTTGGAAGATTAGGTGAAGATTTTATTATTATTATACTTTGTCGCTGTCTCCCGCGTTTGCGAGGTAGCACAAGGAAACAGACGAAAGAAATGGCCCAACCCACCCCCATACACATGTATATACATACGTCCACACACGCAAATATACATACCTACACAGCTTTCCATGGTTTACCCCAGACGCTTCACATGCCTTGATTCAATCCACTGACAGCACGTCAACCCCGGTATACCACATCGCTCCAATTCACTCTATTCCTTGCCCTCCTTTCACCCTCCTGCATGTTCAGGCCCCGATCACACAAAATCTTTTTCACTCCATCTTTCCACCTCCAATTTGGTCTCCCTCTTCTCCTCGTTCCCTCCACCTCCGACACATATATCCTCTTGGTCAATCTTTCCTCACTCATTCTCTCCATGTGCCCAAACCATTTCAAAACACCCTCTTCTGCTCTCTCAACCACGCTCTTTTTATTTCCACACATCTCTCTTACCCTTACGTTACTCACTCGATCAAACCACCTCACACCACACATTGTCCTCAAACATCTCATTTCCAGCACATCCATCCTCCTGCGCACAACTCTATCCATAGCCCACGCCTCGCAACCATACAACATTGTTGGAACCACTATTCCTTCAAACATACCCATTTTTGCTTTCCGAGATAATGTTCTCGACTTCCACACATTCTTCAAGGCCCCCAGATTTTCGCCCCCTCCCCCACCCTATGATCCACTTCCGCTTCCATGGTTCCATCCGCTGCCAGATCCACTCCCAGATATCTAAAACACTTCACTTCCTCCAGTTTTTCTCCATTCAAACCCACCTCCCAATTGACTTGACCCTCAACCCTACTGTACCTAATAACCTTGCTCTTATTCACATTTACTCTTAACTTTCTTCTTCCACACACTTTACCAAACTCAGTCACCAGCTTCTGCAGTTTCTCACATGAATCAGCCACCAGCGCTGTATCATCAGCGAACAACAACTGACTCGCTTCCCAAGCTCTCTCATCCCCAACAGACTTCATACTTGCCCCTCTTTCCAAAACTCTTGCATTTACCTCCCTAACAACCCCATCCATAAACAAATTAAACAACCATGGAGACATCACACACCCCTGCCGCAAACCTACATTCACTGACAACCAATCACTTTCCTCTCTTCCTACACGTACACATGCCTTACATCCTCGATAAAAACTTTTCACTGCTTCTAACAACTTTCCTCCCACACCATATATTCTTAATACCTTCCACAGAGCATCTCTATCAACTCTATCATATGCCTTCTCCAGATCCATAAATGCTACATACAAATCCATTTGCTTTTCTAAGTATTTCTCACATACATTCTTCAAAGCAAACACCTGATCCACACATCCTCTACCACTTCTGAAACCACACTGCTCTTCCCCAATCTGATGCTCTGTACATGCCTTCACCCTCTCAATCAATACCCTCCCATATAATTTACCAGGAATACTCAACAAACTTATACCTCTGTAATTTGAGCACTCACTCTTATCCCCTTTGCCTTTGTACAATATATATATATATATATATATTTTTTTTTTTTTTTTTTTTTCATACTATTCGCTATTTCCCGCGATAGCGAGGTAGCGTTAAGAACAGAGGACTGGGCCTTTGAGGGAATATCCTCACCTGGACCTCTCCTCTGTTCCTTCTTTTGGAAAAAAAAAAAAAAAAAAAAAAAAAAAAAAAAAAAAAAAACGAGAGGGGAGGATTTCCAGCCCCCCGCTCCCTTCCCTTTTAGTCGCCTTCTACGACACGCAGGGAATACGTGGGAAGTATTCTTTCTCCCCTATCCCCAGGGAATATATATATATATATATATATATATATATATATATATATATATATATATATATATATATTTTTGCTTTGTCGCTGTCTCCCGCGTTTGCGAGGTAGCGCAAAGAAACAGACGAAAGAAATGGCCCAACCCACCCCCATACACATGCCTTGATTCAATCCACTGACAGCACGTCAGCCCCGGTATACCACATCGCTCCAATTCACTCTATTCTTTGCCCTCCTTTCACCCTCCTGCATGTTCAGGCCCCGATCACTCAAAATCTTTTTCACTCCATCTTTCCACCTCCAATTGGGTCTCCCACTTCTCCTCGTTCCCTCCACCTCCGACACATATATCCTCTTGGTCAATCTTTCCTCACTCATTCTCTCCATGTGCCCAAACCATTTCAAAACACCCTCTTCTGCTCTCTCAACCACGCTCTTTTTATTTCAACACATCTCTCTTACCCTTACGTTACTTACTCGATCAAACCACCTCACACCACACATTGTCCTCAAACATCTCATTTCCAGCACATCCATCCTCCTGCGCACAACTCTATCCATAGTCCACGCCTCACAACCATACAACATTGTTGGAACCACTATTCCTTCAAACATACCCATTTTTGCTTTCCGAGATAATGTTCTCGACTTCCACACATTCTTCAAGGCTCCCAGAATTTTCGCCCCCTCCCCCACCCTATGATCCACTTCCGCTTTCATGGTTCCATCCGCTGCCAGATCCACTCCCAGATATCTAAAACACTTCACTTCCTCCAGTTTTTCTCCATTAAAACTCACCTCCCAATTGAATTGACCCTACTGGGGAAGAGCAGTGTGGTTTCAGAAGTGGTAGAGGATGTGTGGATCAGGTGTTTGCTTTGAAGAATGTATGTGAGAAATACTTAGGAAAGCAAATGGATTTGTATGTAGCATTTATTGATCTGGAGAAGGCATATAATAGAGTTGATAGAGATGCTCTGTGGAAGGTATTAAGAATATATGGTGTGGGTGGCAAGTTGTTGGAAGCAGTGAAAAGGTTTTATCGAGGATGTAACGTATGTGTACGTGTAGGAAGAGAGGATAGTGATTGGTTCTCACTGAATGTAGGTTTGCAGCAGGGGTGTGTGATGTCTCCATGGCTGTTTAATTTGTTTATGGATGGGGTTGTTAGGGAGGTGAACGCAAGAGTTTTGGAAAGAGGGGCAAGAATGAAGTCTGTTGTGGATGAGAGAGCTTGGGAAATGAGTCAGTTGTTGTTCGCTGATGATACAGCGCTGGTGGCTGATTCATGTGAGAAACTGCAGAAGCTGGTGACTGAGTTTGGTAAAGTGTGTGAAAGAAGAAAGTTAAGAGTAAATGTAAATAAGAGCAAAGGTTATTAGGTACAGTAGGGTTGAGGGTCAAGTCAATTGGGAGGTAAGTTTGAATGGAGAAAAACTGGAGGAAGTAAAGTGTTTTAGATATCTGGGAGTTGATCTGGCAGCGGATGGAACCATGGAAGCGGAAGTGAATCATAGGGTGGGGGAGGGGGCGAAAATCCTGGGAGTCTTGAAGAATGTGTGGAAGTCGAGAACATTATCTCGGAAAGCAAAAATGGGTATGTTTGAAGGAATAGTGGTTCCAAAAATGTTGTATGGTTGCGAGGCATGGGCTATGGATAGAGTTGTGCGCAGGAGGGTGGATGTGCTAGAAATGAGATGTTTGAGGACAATGTGTGGTGTGAGGTGGTTTGATCGAGTAAGTAAAGTAAGGGTAAGAGAGATGTGTGGAAATAAAAAGAGCGTGGTTGAGAGAGCAGAAGAGGGTGTTTTGAAATGGTTTGGGCACATGGAGAGAATGAGTGAGGAAAGATTGACCAAGAGGATATATGTGTCGGAGGTGGAGGGAACGAGGAGAAGTGGGAGACCCAATTGGAGGTGGAAAGATGGAGTGAAAAAGATTTTGAGTGATCGGGGCCTGAACATGCAGGAGTGTGAAAGGCGGGCAAGGAATAGAGTGAATTGGATCGATGTGGTATACCGGGGTTGACGTGCTGTCAGTGGATTGAATCAGGGCATGTGAAGCGTCTGGGGTAAACCATGGAAAGCTGAGTAGGTATGTATATTTGCGTGTGTGGACGTGTATGTATATACATGTGTATGGGGGTGGGTTGGGCCATTTCTTTCGTCTGTTTTCTTGCGCTACCTCGCAAACGCGGGAGACCGAAAAAAAAAAAAAAATGCATACAGGTGGATGGGCCATTCTTTGCCTGTTTCCTGGCACTATCTTGCTGACGCGGGAAACAGTGATTAAGTGTGAGAGTTAATACCAGGAAAGCTGAAAGCTGGCAAGGCAGCGGATTTGGATGGTGTTGCAGTAGAATTTATCAAAAAGGGGTGACTGCGCTGTTGATTGCTTAGTAAGGATATGCATGCATAGTGCCATTGTGCATAGACAATGGGGATAAAGGTGAATGTTCAAACTACTGAGGGATAAGTATGCTGAGTATTACTGGGAAATGATATGGGAGGGTATTGATTGAGAGGGTGATGGCATGTACAGAGCATCAGATTGGGAAAGAGCAGTGTGGCTTCAGAAGTGGTAGAGGATGTGTGGATTAGGTGTATGCTTTGAAGAATGTATGTGAGAAATACTTAGAAAAACAGATGGATTTGTATGCAGTATCTATGGATCTGGAGAAGGCACATGATACAGTTGACAGAGATGCTTTGTGGAAGGTTTTAAGAGTATACAGTGTAAGGGGTAAGTTGTCAAGAAGCAGTTAAAAGTTTTTACCAAGGATGTAAGGCATGTGTAAGAGTGGGAAGAGAGGAGAGTGACTGGTTCCCAGTGAATGTCAGTTTGCGGCAGGGGTGGGTGATGTCCCCATGGTTGTTTAACTTCTTTATGGTTGGGGTGGTTAGGGAGGTAAATGGAAGAGTTTTGGAGAGAGGGGCGACAATGCAATCTGTTGTGGATGAGAGGGACTGGGAAGTGAGTCAGTTGTTGTTCGCCAATGATACACCCCTGGCGGTTGATTTGAGTGTGAAACTGGAGAAGTTGGTAATTTAGTTTGGAAAAGTATGTAAAAGGAGAAAGTTGAGAGCAAATGCCCTAGTTCAGTCCACTGACAGCAAGTCGACCCCAGTATACCACATTTTTCTAATTCACTATTCCTTACATGCCTTTCACCCTCCTGTATGTTCAAGCTCTGATCGCTCAAAATTTTTTTTCACTCCATTCTTCCACCTCCAATTGGGTCTCCTGCTTCTCCTTCTTCCCTTCACATCTGATACATATATCCTCTTTGTCAACCCTTCCTCACTCATTCTCTCCATATGTCCAAACTATTTCAATACACCCTCTTATGCTCTGTCAATTAAACTCCTTTTACAAAGAGTGCATATAGTAGTTGGTAAGCAGTCAAGGACCAGGGAGGTATATTACCAGTACAACCCGCCTGGGTATCAGGAGGGTAGCTGGTGTTTTTTTTCTGACTCACCTACACATGGAGAACTGGCATTCTGTCCACAAATGTACAATCTTTTCTTGTCATATATAACATTTGACAACACTTAACTAACATAGCTCATTTTCCGTAACTATAGAATTTCCTGTGGTGAGCATGATGCTTTTCCTGCCTTTTGGAAATATGGTAGGAGCAATGGATAGAAGCAGTAATTAGGAACATTTAGGCAGGATAATTAGGTAGAAACATTAAATATGAGTAGCAGGTAGGAACATTAAGTAGGACACTCAGGTAGAAGTCAGTAAGAACATTAGGTAGGAGTCTCTGCAAACATTGTGCTAAAGTTGCCCTCTGCCAGTGGCTCGTTAAGGCCGAGTCACTAAAAGCTAAGAAATGGCAATGGAATTCACTAGTTATGAAGACTGTACTGTCATGGCCACCTTCCTGAGGGAGTTCCCGGTGGGAACAGGTGACAGAGATATAGACAGTTAGACAATGATAAGAGATGAAAGCAAAACTAAGAAAATGAGGTGCAGAGCTAGAGCATGGTAGTAAGGTATAGTGGCCAGTACAGTTTGTGGATGATAATGTGTTGTTTGATGAGAGTGAAGAGGAGTTGAAGAAGGCTGAAAGTGTGTTTTATGATGTATGGAAACATAGGCGATTGAAGGTAAATGTGAGGAAAAGTAAAGAAATGGTGTTTGAAAGGAAAGCGTGAAAGTATACATTTTGCAAAGGCCTACACAGTGAGATAAGTGTACTAAAATGTGTTGCAGATATAGACAGAGAAAGACTGGAAAAAGTGACAGAATTTGAAAGGAGTTACCTTGGATAAGTTTGGTGATATGGAAGGAGAGATGTGGTAAAGAGCAGTACAGGGTAGAAGAATCACTGGCTCACATATCACATTAATGAAGGATAGAGGTGTAAGTATGGAAGAGAAGAAAGGATTAAGGGACAGCACAGTCCTTTTGATCATGACTTATGCACTGAAAACATGGACATGGAATGGCTGTGGAAATGAGCAGTATGTGGTGAGACAAGCTGGAATGAAGACAAAAATGATAGGGTGTAGGAGAGATTTGTTATCTCAAGGAATGCAAAGGGAATGAATTGTGGTGTGGTCGAATGGATAAAACGTAATACTTTGAGGTGGTTTGGGCATGTGTAAAGAATCCAAGACAGGGAGTTTACAAGGATAGTGCATTACAGTATGATTTAAGGGAATGGTGGAGAAGACCACCACTGACATGAAGACTACTGGAGGGAGAGAAATGGTGAAAGAATGAGGGTAGTGGTGTATATGAGGGAATTATGTACAAACAAGGATAAAAGACGATTCTTTTGCTTTGGCAACCCATTTGATGGTGGGAATGTATGTCCCTAGAGCAAGGGTTCCCAACCTTTTTGTTCCTCTGTACCCCTTAGGCATTCTGACAGGTTCCCATTTACACCCAAAATTAAGGATAAAAAAACTGATAAAATTACATTGATTTTATATTATTTCATGATAAAATTTGTGCAGAGGAGGATGGATGTGCTGGAAATGAGATGTTTGAGGACAATATGTGGTTTCATCAAGTAAGTAATAATAGGGTAAGAGAGATGTGTGGTAATAAAAAGAGTGTGGTTGAGAGAGCACAAGAAGGTGTTTTGAAATGGTTTGGTCACATGGAGAGAAAGAGTGAGGAAAGATTGACCAAGAGGATATATGTGTCAGAGGTGGAGGGAATGAGGAGAAGTGGGAGACCAAATTGGGGGTGGAAAGATGGAGTGAAAAAGATTTTGAGTGATCGGGGCCTGAACATACAGGAAGGTGAAAGGCGTGCAAGGGATAGAGTGAATTGGAACGATGTGGTGTACCAGGGTCGACATGCTGTCAATGGATTGAACCAGGGCATGTGAAGCATCTGGGGTAAACCACGAAAAGTTCTGTGGGGCCTGGATGTGGGAAAAGGAGCTGTGGTTTCAGTGCATTATTACATGACAGCTAGAGACTGAGTGTGAACGAATGTGGCCTTTCTTTTTTCCTAGCGATACCTCGCACACATGAGGGGGGAGGGGGTTGTTATTTCATGTGTGGCGGGGTGGCAATGGGAATGAATAAGGGCAGACAGTATGAATTATGTACATGTGTATATATGTATATGTCTGTGTGTGTATACATATATGTATACATTGAGATGTATAGGTATGAATATTTGTGTGTGTGGACGTGTATGTATATACATGTGTATGTGGGTGGGGTGAGCCATTCTTTCGCCTGCTTCCTTGCGCTACCTCGCTAACATGGGAGACAGCAACAAAGCAAAATAAAAAATCTGTAGGATTATATAAGGATTTTATACTGATTGTAATAAGGGTATCCCATATTGCTGATGTTCAACATTACTCATTGTGTACACCATGGTTATACTCTCAATGTACTCCTTGAGAGGGGTAAATGTACCCTAGGGGGTACATGTAACCCAGGTTGGGAACCAATCCCAAAGCTACCTTGGTAACACACAAAATGGCAAATGTATGAACAACATGAATAAAAATAAGAAAGGAAAAATGGCACAGATCCAAGAAGAAAAAAACTGTCAACTGGCAGGAATAAAATCTGTGCAAAATCCAAGAGGATTGATTTTGATCTGATGGGCAGCCAAGAGTACATTAATGATATCTCCGTGGCTTTCTCCAAGACCAAAAGTGGGCCTAAAATATGTGAGCTGTTACTAACATGCTTGCATGGCTAGCAAAGGGTGGGGAAGGCCAGTGCTTCCTCAAGGACAAAACTGAGGATTAGGTTTCAATCCTGATTTTTCTTAAGAATATCCTAGTAAGTATTTCATGCTTACAGGCCAGACTATGGAGAAAAATAAACAAACGAATGGTTGAAAATGAAAGTTCAACAGATGATACCTTATCATCTGCATGAGTAAATGATATCTTAAGGTGCAGTATGTTCAAATGAGCCATTGTTTAAAAAAAAAATTCATAAATCATTCTCTTTTTCTTATCAATATATGATTAAACTAATATAGCTTCTAGTAAAATTCACTGTAAGGAGAACATTTAAAGCAAGGTTATTAGGTACAGTAGGGTTGAGGGTCAAGTCAATTGGGAGGTAAGTTTGAATGGAGAAAAACTGGAGGAAGTAAAGTGTTTTAGATATCTGGGAGTGGATCTGGCAGCGGATGGAACCATGGAAGCAGAAGTGAATCATAGGGTGGGGGGAGGGGGCGAAAATCCTGGGAGCCTTGAAGAATGTGTGGAAGTCGAGAACATTATCTCGGAAAGCAAAAAATGGGTATGTTTGAAGGAATAGTGGTTCCAACAATGTTGTATGGTTGCGAGGCGTGGGCTATGGATAGAGTTGTGCGCAGGAGGGTGGATGTGCTGGAAATGAGATGTTTGAGGACAATGTGTGGTGTGAGGTGGTTTGATCGAGTAAGTAACGTAAGGGTAAGAGAGATGTGTGGAAATAAAAAGAACGTGGTTGAGAGAGCAGAAGAGGGTGTTTTGAAATGGTTTGGGCACATGGAGAGAATGAGTGAGGAAAGATTGACCATGAGGATATATGTGTCGGAGGTGGAGGGAACGAGGAGAAGTGGGAGACCAAATTGGAGGTAGGAAGATGGAGTGAAAAAGATTTTGTGTGATCGGGGCCTGAACATGCAGGAGTGTGAAAGGCGGGCAAGGAATAGAGTGAATTGGATTGATGTGGTATACCGGGGTTGACGTGCTGTCATTGGATTGAATAAGGGCATGTGAAGCGTCTGGGGTAAACCATGGAAAGTTCTGTGGGGCCTGGATGTGGAAAGGGAGCTGTGGTTTCGGGCATTATTGCATGACAGCTAGAGACTGAGTGTGAACAAATGGGGCCTTTGTTGTCTTTTCCTAGTGCTACCTCGCACACATGAGGGGGGAGGGGGATGGTATTCCATGTGTGGCGAGGTGGCGATGGGAATGAATAAAGGCAGACAGTGTGAATTGTGTGCATGGGTATATATGTATGTGTCTGTGTGTGTATATATATGTGTACACTGAGATGTATAGGTATGTATATTTGCGTGTGTGGACGTGTATGTATATACATTGTGTATGGGGGTGGGTTGGGCCATTTCTTTCATCTGTTTCCTTGCGCTACCTCGCAAACGCGGGAGACAGCGACAAAGCAAAAAAATAATAAAAAAAAATCAATAAATCACTTTAGTTCTTCCTCTTAAGGGAAGCATTATGGCATAATACTTACTTCTCAATTTCTGGGGCACACTTTACAAATTCATGACTCCAAAACTTGAAAGAAGGATTCTTAATAAGCTCAATGAAAGTAATAAGAAGTCCCCAAGGATGTGGTCGATTTACTATAAGTCGCTCTAGCAGCACTCTGGTTATCTGTTCTTGGATGGCTTCTGTGTTGGCTTCAGCAAAGAGATGAAGAAGAGTGCAGCTAAAGTAGTGGGTGTGGCTGTTTGGATACCGCAACTGGTTGGCAATTGCATTCAGGAACAAGTAGCGACCTAAAAAAAATGTTTACTTTCAATTCCAATAAAAATTTTCAGCTGCTGTAACCTATTATATATGATGCCGAAACAAAAAATGTTTACGATGATAGAAAATATAATTACATTTTTGACACTAGACCCTGTTTTTAAACACAAACCAGTATACAACCAAATCCATCGTTTAAGCTCTGGAAAGCAAAATTTCAGTATGCAGTGGTTCACCACTGTTAGGTGCTCCCCTTTTTTAATTAGCTCTTGAAAATTCAAAATAAATTCAGCTTGGCCAATGAAAGCTATCATGACATATTAACTGCAAGCAGGCATTATACTATAAATCTACAACCAATGGAACCTAAGATACCTATACCTGAAGTATAACCCAGGTTAAATCCTCTTTTAAAATGAACATGTATATCAACACAGAAGGTTAGTATAAGTAAGTCTGCTGCCTACCATTGTTTAAGTACAAATTTTTTCTCCCAACTTGTTGGCCATATACACAAAGATAGGTAGCCCTATAAAAACAAACAAAGGACTATTTTGCTAAAACCCACTCTTAAGCTGTAATGCACCAACTTGAAAGCCCCTTATCAAAACCCAAGCCTCACAGGCATTTCTATGGTTTTCCCTGACTGCTTCATATGCCCTGGCTTAGCCTACTGACAGCAAATCATCCCGTGTATATCACTGCTTCCATTCACTCTTTCTGGTATAAGCTTCACACCTTCCTGCACGTTCAAGCCCTGGTAACTCAAAGCATCTTTCACTCTATTGTTCCCTCTTCTAATCCTTAGTCTTCACTTTCTCCTTGTTTCCATCCACTTTTGATATACATACCCTCCTCTATCATCCTCTCCATATATCCAAACCATCTTCAGCTCTATCAAGCACTAAATATCTCTCTTATCTCATCTTTTGATATACATACCCTCCTCTATCATCCTCTCCATATATCCAAACCATCTTCAGCTCTATCAAGCACCAAATATCTCTCATCTCATTATTTCTTTTTGATCCACCATCCTCACACCACATACCTTCCTCAGCATTAAATTTCCAACACACCCAATCTTTTCCGTACTTTTTTGTATGGAACCCAGGCCTTCTATTCATCCTGCACTGTCGGCACTATTATACTTTCCAACATATCCATTTCTGCCTTCACAGACAGTGACCTTTCTTTCCAAAAACTCCTTAAAAATTGAAAGCAGGACCTCATTACATCCCTCGCCCTCCCTTGGTTCCACCTCCTGCCACATCCTCTCCCTTGTATGTAAAACACTCCACTTCCTCTAGGTTCCCTCTATTCACACTCACAAAGCAAGCAATATACGTCTTTCACAGGAAAACTTTACAAGCTTACTTTTATTCACATAAGCTCTTAACTTTCCTCACAGACTCTCCCAAACTGAGACATAAGCTTCTACCATTTCTCTTTTGAGTCTGCCATCACAGCCAAGTCATCAGCAAACAGGAGCAGACTCACCTCTTACCCTTCCCACAAAGACCGCAGACCAGATCCCTCTCCAAGACACTTGTGTTTATCTGCCTTACCACCCCATCCATTAACAGATTACAAAGCCATGGTGAATCACACACCCTTGCCGCAGACCCACTTGCTCAAAGAATCACTCCCATCTTCTTTTGCACGTCATCCACTGTATACTGCATCATTTCAATTCATGCTATCCCTTGATAGCCTCTCATCCTCCTGCATGTTTATGCCCCCAAACCTTCCGAGCATCTTTTACCCCATCCTTCCAACTCCTCCTAGGTTTCTTCCTTTCCCTTGTTCTCTCCACTTCTGACAAGTATATCCCTCACTCACCTCTTCATATTTCCAAACCATTTCAGCACATCCTTTTTGGCTCTCTCATACATACTCCTCTTACTACCAAACAGTATCTCTTATTCAATAATTTCATACTGTCAAGCTTCCTCACACCTTACAATGTCCTCAACTATTTCATTTCCAACACATCCACACTCTTCTTTATATTCCTCTGGAAGGCCTATGCCTCACATCCATACAGCAGTGATAGGACTACTATACTATCAAACATATCTATCCTTGCCTTTAAAGAGTGTGACCTTCCTTTCCACACATTCCTCAATGCATCCTGCACCTTTGCCCACTTACCCATCCTATGGCTTCCTTCTATTTGCTGTCATACCCACTCACTATTATCTAAAATACTCCATTTCCTCCAAGTTCTCTCCATTCAAACTCACACTCCAAAAATCCTATTCATCTTCCCTGCAAAATCAAATAATTCTATATTCATATCTACTCTCAACTTTCTCCTTTCACACAGTCTCCCAAATTCAGGCAGATTCTCAGTTGGATCTGCCTTCATTAAACAAAAACTGACTCACCCATCTCCCTTGCCCTCCAACTCCCTGCTCCTTTCTCCTAGATCCTTGCATTCACTTCCCTCACCCTCCATAAAC
This sequence comes from Panulirus ornatus, assembly GCF_036320965.1. NCBI lineage: Eukaryota > Metazoa > Arthropoda > Malacostraca > Decapoda > Palinuridae > Panulirus > Panulirus ornatus. The sequence continues at coordinate 28,360,052 of NC_092281.1, forward strand.
AAACTAAAGTCTCCCCCTTTTTCTCCGTATCTCCAAACCACTTCAGCACACCCTCTAATGATCTCCTGATTATTCTCTTAGTACCCTACCTCTCACCCACCCTACTGTTTCTTATGAGATTAATCCTTCTCACACTTCATTTTGTCCTCAAACATTACATTTCCAACACATTCACACTCTTCCATACATTCTCCTCAATAGCCAAAGACTCACATGTGTACTCTTCTGTCTCCAAGTTACTTCTTTCAAGTTACCCAGGTCCTTTGTCCCTTACCCACCCTATGACTCACTTTAGCTCTGAAGATTCAATTTGATGCCATATCCACTCCCATACATATAATACAATTCACTTAATCCAAGTTTTCTTTATCTAAACTCAGACCCCTAAGTAACCTGTCTATCTGCACTACTAAACCTAATAACCTTGCTTTCATTCACATTTACTGACTGTCATGCATGCAGGGGCCACCTAGGATCAAAACCACACAGATTCAAACCCTGGTTGTGGTTGCCAGTCAGTCTACTGCCCACCCAGCTGTTCATCCTCTGCTATGGAATGGATGATAAAATAAGTTCCTGGCATAGGCTAGGGTGTGTGTGTGTGCGAGTACATACATAGGTATGAGTAAAGACAAGGTACATGCATATAAAGTTCAGAGATGGAGCAACGTGTGTAACCAACAACCTCCTTCTGCAGTTTCTCCTTCACAAATGTCACCAGCACCATCTCATTGGCAAACCACAACTTACATACCAAGCCCCAACTGCAATGACTGCAAACCTATGCTCTCCCCAAAACCCCCTCCCATTCACCTCCCTCACCACCAAATCCATATACACATTAAACAGCCATGGTGACAACATGCACCTATGCTGCAGACCCACCTTCAACTGGAACCACTCTCCCTGCTTCTATTAGCTTTCCTCCCACACCACATGGCTGTAACACCTTCCATAAAGCATCTCTATGAACCCTATCATATGCTTTCTTCAAATCCATAAATGCCACAAACATATCTTTCTGTTTCTTTAAGTATTCTCACACAAAGTCTTCAAAACAAATACCTGATCCACATATTCTCTACCACTCTTGAAAGCACATTCTTCCTCTCCAGTCTGATGCACTAAGCCAAAACCCTATTAATAACCACTCTTCCTCAATACCTTTATATATAGGCAACTCACCACAATCCACACATACAATGACAATCCAGACTAACCAAACAACAACAGTCACCCCCTTTTCCACAAAATTCAACTGAAATACTATCCGCTCCAGCTGCCCTGCCACATTTCATCTCATGCAAAGCTTTCACCGCTTTTCTTTTCAACATACCATCTAATCTCTCTCACTTCACATATATTTCTGACCTAAACACCCTAAATCTACCACCCTATCATCAAAAAACATTCAACAATCCCTCAAAATACTCATCTACTATTTACCTCATTTTTGCCTGCTAGCACTTCCCAATTTGCCCCATTCAGAGATGTTCCAATTTTTTCTCACTTTATCTATCTTCTTTCAAAAAATTTCCTTATTTTCCCTGAGGTTTGATGGCACTTGCTCATCCCCTAATCTCATTTGCCCTCCCTTTAAATCCCTGATTCAGCAGTGCTTTTTAACTGCACATCTCTCTTACACTACTGCTCCACAAATAATGCCTATACACCTCTCTTTCCTCCTTCACTAGCAATTTACCTTCCACACATCAATCACTACTTGTTCTCACCTGTCTACCTTCCACCTTCAACATGCCACAAAGTTCTACTGTGCTTCTCTAAATACCTAACCATTTCTCATACACTCCCCTTGCTTCATTTGCTCTCATCTTTGACTACTGTACAACTTAAATTCTTCTGGTTTGTCTTCACAGAAACCTCTTTTCCAACCTCACTCACTTTCATCATCCTCTTTCCATCCTTATCATTCCCTCTTTTCCTAAATCTCAACAAAACTTCACTCTCACTTCCACCGAGTAGTGATATGATATTATCTCTAGCTGCCCTTCTTGGCACAATCACACCCAAAAGAATTTTTGCACATCTTTGAGTAAGTATCATAAACCAGTAAAGTCTACATTCCATCACCTGTACTCACCCGCATATGCTACATTTGTCCATTTTTTCTTTTAATAAGGTATGCCTAATCACAAGTCCTTTTTCAGCACAACTCCTCAAGCTATTTGCTATTTTCACATACAACACTGGGTTCTCTATGCCCACCAACTATACCCTCTATTGCCACATTACCCACTTTAACATTCAAATCACCCAACATAAAAATAAAAAAAAAAAAAAAAAAAAATCCCTTGCATCACATCTGATGACAAAGTCACTCAGTCCTCCCAAGAACACCTCTCCTTAATCCTCACTAAGTTCACAAGCACTAATAGTCACCTCTTGTAATCCATTTCCATTTTTACTGCATTAGTTTACAGTTGGCTTCCTTACACTCTTTCACATGTTTCCAAAGCTCCTGATGTGGTGTATGAGGGGCTGGGGTTATCTTGTCAATGAGCTAAACCATGGCATACAAAGAGATAAAAGACATATATGTCTTTTGGGCTTGGCTGTGGCTGGCAGGCACTGGCTTTGGCAAATTACACATTTAAGCTAAACAGTGCACGTGTGTAAAAGCAAAGATGTTTAATTGTTTCTAATACTAACTCACTACAATGGGAGAAACAAATTTATGTCCACATGAATGAATGACTGGATATGCCTACCTCATGTGTGTGTGTCCAACTGCTGCTAAGAGCAAACTATCCAATCTCTGTACATAATTTTCAAAAGCTTTTATGTTAAAATTCTTTCCAAAACGACTTACCTTCTGTGTCCAGATCAACACCAAGATTCTGGAATATGTCCATGTGGGCGGAATGAGCAATTGTGGACATGGAGGGAGTGAGGCCCTTGTTATTGATCTGTGCAATAGCCTGCATGCCTACATAAAGCACCAGGGAATTCATCACAGACATATTGTAGCGCATCCCAGGCTCACTGGATACCTGCTGCTGAGTGAGAATAATATTTTAAGAAAGCAAATTCTGCCATTTAAACAATGTATTTAGAACTAACAATATAACTGATAAGAATTCGTAATGATTAACATTTATGATGACAAGTAGCAACACTTGATTTCATCTAGTGAACACATTATGGTGAATATAATGAATGCAGAAGGAGGGAGAATGTGGTGAAGGAGGAATGGAAGGACAATGTGGTGGTGATGAGTGAGGGAAAAGATAGTGGTGGAGGTAATGGACATGGCAGTGCTAAGATAATGTGGTGGTGGTGGAGTGGGGAACAGAGTGGTAAAACTGATGTAAGAGGTTAAATTCATGAAGTAAGGTACAGTGGTGATGATGGAATTAAGGGAAAGATCACTGCAGAGTAATGGGATGAAGTGGTGTTGGAAAAAAAGGTGAAAGTGATGGCTGTAAAGGATAAGAGTGAGGTGGTGTGATGGGATATGGTGCTGACGTGGTGGTGTGATGAGATACAGCAGTGAAGTGGTGATGGTGGTGGAATACGGTGGTGACGACATATGATAGTCATGATGATATGAAAATAAGGTGGCAGTGGAATGGAGGGATAAGGTGGAAAAGGAATGAAGGGCTAAGATGCAAGTGGAAGAGTAAAGGGATAAAAAATTGTGTGAAGGGAAAAGGTGTTGAAGGAGAGATGGGACAAGGTTGGGAAGGAATGAAAGGACGAAGATGTGAAGGATAAACGTAAGGTAGTGGAGTAAAGAAGCAAAATGGTGAAGTGGATGGACAAGACCGTGGAGCAGAATAAAAAAGTAGTCAACAAATGGAAGGACAAGGAGGTGATGGTGTAAAAGATTGGGCAATGGAAGAGTGAGGAAAAACATGTAGGAATGATGGAACATGGCTGTGATGGGGCAGGGTGAAAGGTGGTAATGCTGTGGGAAGAGCTAATAGTGCAAAGGAGCATCAGGATAGTGATTGTTAAAGGGACTAGGTAGTGGTATACTGGTAGGATATAGTGGCAACTTAAAACAATAGTTGTTAAATGTAGGATGGGGTGCTGGTGGAGATGTGGATATAGTAGTGGAGTAGGAGGTGGTAAGGTGACATTGGAGAAGGACATAAAGAGATAGTGCAGGAGATATGGTGTGGTAGAGTTGGTGATGGGCACAGTATAGGATGGATGGTGATAGAATAGTAGGTGGTTAGATAGAAATTTTTTTTTATTTATTTTGTGAAATATGTAAAGCTGTAAACCCTAACAATAATCTGGTGCTTTTTCACATGAAAAAGGTATCTTATACTTAAAAATATAATACATTTTGACTTCCTTTAAACATTTATCACTTTATTCACTTTAATATTCCAAGATTTCTTTAATACTCTTATTTGTTCCAATGTTATCATATAAATATTTGACCTGAAAAAAATCTTATACCTTTGGCATTCTGTTAGTTCATTCCAAATAAATACTGAAACTAGAGGTGTCAATGATACTGGATCAGGTCTCTTTCCCAAGAAATGACCATGAGTCAACACAGTATGTCCAATAAACATCTGACACAGTATTGCCTCAAAATGACAAATCCTGTTGAAAGAGGAAAGCCATTCTTCAAACACCTTTATCATCCATAATTAATCTTTTTGCTTCCAAATCTGATGTAGCTTACCATTTACAACTACCATAACCATTTACTCTGCCTGTTAATTCAATGCGAGGAATGACCTTCACAATGAGACTGCTAGGCATGGGAGCTAAATTTAGCCTTGGCACATGCCATTTTTTTACCACTGATAACAAGTCTAAGATAAAGAGAATTTGATACTCCTATGTTCTTAATGCATTCTTACAATCGAATCTTAGATTTTTTGAACTAATGAATAAACTGGTACACATTGTGTCACTCTGGGAACCAGGTAGATTGTAAATTACTTTTTGGGGACCTCCTCAATTAATTCACGTGCAGCCTGAATACCATATGGTTCTGCAGTAAATATGGGAGATTCTTTTGGAAGTTTTGTTACATGAGATTCTTATTCAAAAATCAGAGGAAAACCTATACATGCATTGGATTTTGAACCAAAATGGGGATAAGAGTGAGTGCTCAAATTACAGAGGTATAGGTTTGTTGAGTATTCCTGGTAAATTATATGGGAGGGTATTGATTGAGAGGGTGAAGGCATGTACAGAGCATCAGATTGGGGAAGAACAGTGTGGTTTCAGAAGTGGTAGGGGATGTGTGGATCAGGTGTTTGCTTTGAAGAATGTATGTGAGAAATACGTAGAAAAGCAAATGGATTTGTATGTAGCATTTATGGATCTGGAGAAGGCATATGATAGAGTTGATAGAGATGCTCTGTGGAAGGTATTAAGGATATATGGTGTGGGAGGCAAGTTGTTAGAAGCAGTGAAAAGTTTTTATTGAGGATGTAGGGCATGTGTACGTGTAGGAATAGAGGAAAGTGATTGGTTCTCACTGAATGTAGGTTTGCGGCAAGGGTGTGTGATGTCTCCATGGTTGTTTAATTTGTTTATGGATGGGGTTGTTAGGGAGGTGAATGCAAGAGTTTTGGAAAGTGAGGCACGTATGCAGTCTGTTGTGGATGAGAGAGCTTGGGAAGTGAGTCATTTGTTGTTCGCTGATGATACAGCGCTGGTGGCTGATTCATGTGAGAAACTGCAGAAGCTGGTGAATGAGTTTAGTAAAGTGTGTGAAAGAAGAAAGTTGAGAGTAAGCGTGAATAAGAGTAAGGTTATTAGGTACAGTAGGGTTGAGGGTCAAGTAAACTGAGAGGTAAGTTTGAATGGAGAAAAAGTGGAGGAAGTGAAGTGTTTTAAATATCTGGGAGTGGATTTGGCAGCGGATGGAACCATGGAAGTGGAAGTGAATCATAGGGTGGGGGAGGGGGCGAAAATTCTGGGAGCCTTGAAGAATGTGTGGAAGTCGAGAACATTGTCTTGGAAAGCAAAAATGGGTATGTTTGAAGGAATAGTGGTTCCAACAATGTTGTATGGTTGCGAAGTGTGGGCTATGGATAGAGTTGTGCGCAGGAGGGTGGATGTGCTGGAAATGAGATGTTTGAGGACAATATGTGGTGTGAGGTGGTTTGATCGAGTAAGTAATAATAGGGTAAGAGAGATGTGTGGTAATAAAAAGAGTGTGGTTGAGAGAGCAGAAGAGGGTGTTTTGAAATGGTTAGGTCACACGGAGAGAATGAGTGAGGAAAAATTGACCAAGAGGATATATGTGTTAGAGGTGGAGGGAATGAGGAGAAGTGGGAGACCAAATTGGAGGTGGAAAGATAGTGTGAAAAAGATTTTGAGTGATCAGGGCCTGAACATGCAGGAGGGTGAAAAGTGTGCAAGGAATAGAGTGAATTGGAACGATATGGTATACCGGGGTCGATGTACTGTCAATGGATTGAACCAGGGCATGTGAAGCATCTGGGGTAAACCATGGAAAGTTCTTTGGGGCCTGGATGTGGAAAGGGAGCTGTAGTTTTGGTGCATTATTACATGACAGCTAGAGACTGAGTGTGAACGAATGGGGCTTTTGTTGTCTTTTCCTAGCGCTACCACGCACACATGAGGGGGGAGGGTGTTGTTATTCCATGTGTGGCGGGGTGGCGATGGGAATGAATAAAGGCAGACAGTATGAATTACGTACATGGGTATATATGTACATGTCTGTGTGGGTATATATATGTATACATTGAGATGTATAGGTATGTATATTTGCGTGTGTGGATGTGTATGTATATACATGCGTATGTGGGTGGGTTGGGCCATTCTTTCGTCTGTTTCCTTGCGCTATCTCGCTAATGCGGGAGACAGCGACAAAGCAAAATAAATAAACAAAAACCTTTATTCTGTTTGCATAAATAGTATCAAAGAGAAGGCATCTACTTTTTGTTATTTTTGATGCAATGCTGCTTTTTGTTAATCTCATCCAATCCCAGCAAAGTTTGATCTTAAGAACATTCAAAGGGGAGAACCAAGCCAATCCTACTTCTTAAAATGTCGTCCAAACCACTCTCATTAACGGCATCTTTTATTCTAAGATTACAAAGTTTAGAGAACACTGGATGTTTTAAGACCTCAGCCCTCTTAGCCTCAAAACCCTTACACAGAGGTCTCGTCTAACACAGTAGTTTTACCTGTGGTTTTGAGTATCCACACTCAGGATAATAGATACCATTTTATGAACCACAGCATTGAGTTTTGGGCATATGCAGCATTTTTTCCACTTGTCAGACAAGTAATGCTGTAGCCAGGGGCAATTAATTTTCTCACCTATTTTGTGACCAGGCAGCAATCTACCTTATAGACCTGCCTCAGCACTCTATATCCCACAGGAAAACCTTTATGACACACACACACATATAATAAATAAATAAATAAATAGGGGAGAAAGGGGATGAAGGAGAAAGAATACTTCCCACGCATTCCTCACGTGTCGTAAAAGGCAACTAAAGGCGACGGAAGCAGGGGGCGAGAAACCCTCCCCTCCTTGTATCTTAAGTTTCTAAAAGGTGGAAACAGAAGAAGGAGTCACGCAGAAAGTGCTCATCCTCCTCGAAGGCTCAGATTGGGGGTGTCTAAATGTGTGTAGATGTAACCAATTTGAGAAAAAAGGAGAGATAGGTAGTATGTTTGAGGAAAGGAACCTGGATGTTTTGGCTCTGAGTGAAATGAAGCTCAAGGGTAAAGGGGAAGAGTGGTTTGGGAATGTCTTGGAAGTAAAGTCAGGGGTTAGTGAGAGGATGAGAAGAAAGATCATGAGAGGCAAGTGTTTTGGGAGCAGCCGAGTGAGTGTGTTAGTAGTTTTGATGCACGAGACCGGGTTAGAGTGATGGGTGATCTGAATGCAAAGGTGAGTAATGTGGCAGTTGAGGGAATAATTGGTGTACATGGGGTGTTCAGTGTTGTGAATGGAAATGGTGAAGAGCTTGTACATTTATGTGCTGAAAAAGGACTGGTGATTGGGAATACCTGGTTTTGAAAGAGAGATAAACATAAGTATACGTATGTAAGCAGGAGAGATGGCCAGAGAGCATTATTAGATTATGTGTTAATTGATAGGCGCGTGAAAGAGAGACTTTTGGATGTTAATGTGCTGAGAGGTGCAACTGGAGGGATGTCTGATCATTATCTTGTGGAGGCAAAGGTGAAGATATGTAGAGGTTTTCAGAAAAGAAGAGAGAATGTTGGGGTGAAGAGAGTGGTGAGAGTTAGTAAGCTTGGGAAGGACACTTGTGTGAGGAAGTACCAGGAGAGACTGAGTACAGAATGGAAAAAGGTGAGAGCAAAGGATGAAAGGGGAGTGGAATGGGAATGGGATGTATTTAGGGAAGCAGTGAAAGCTTGCGCAAAAGATGTTTGTGGCATGAGAAGTGTGGGAGATGGGTAGATTAGAAAGGGTAGTGAGTGGTGGGATGAAGAAGTAAGATTATTAATGAAAGAGAAGAGAGAGGCATTTGGACGATTTTTGCAGGGAAATAGTGCAAATGACTGGGAGATGTATAGAAGAAAGAGGCAGGAGGTCAAGAGAAAGGTGCAAGAGGTGAAAAAGAGGGCAAATGAGATATTGGGGTGAGAGAGTAGCATCAAATTTTAGGGAGAATAAAAAGATGGGAGCGTTGAAAAATGTGTGGAAGGCGAGAACATCATCTCGGAAAGCAAAAATGGGTACGTTTGAAGGAATGATGGTTCCAACAAATGTTATATGGTTGCAAGGCATGGGCTATAGATAGAGTTGTGTGGAGGAGGGTGGATGTGTTAGAAATGAGATGTTTGAGAACAATATGTGGTGTGAGGTGGTTTGATTAAGTAATGAAAGGGTAAGAGAGATGTGTGGTAATAAGAAGAGTGTGGTTGAGAGAGCAGAAGAGGATGTTTTTAAATGGTTTGGTCACATGGATAGAATGAATGAGGAAAGATTGACAAAGAAAATATATGTGTCGGAGGTGGAGGGAATGAGGAGAAGAGGGAGACCAAATTGGAGGTGGAAAGATGGAGTGAAAAAGACTTTGAGCGATCGGGGCCTGAACATGCAGGAAGGTGAAGGGCGTGCAAGGAACAGAGTGAATTGGAACGATGTGGTATACCAGGGTGGACGTGCTGTCAATGGATTGGACCAGGGCATGTGAAGCGTCTGGGGTAAACCATGGAAAGTTTTGTGGGACCTGGATGTTGAAAGGGAGCTGTGGTTTCGGTGCATTATACATGACAGCTAGAGACTGAATGTGAACGAATGTGGCCTTTGTTGTCTTTTCTATAGCACTACCTTGTGCGCATGCGGGGGGAGGGTGTTGTAATTTTATGTGTGGCGGGATAGCGATGGGAATGAATAAAGGCAGCAAGTATGAATTATGTACATGTGTACATATGTATATGTCTGTGTATGTATATATATGTATACGTTGAAATGTATAGGTATGTATATGTGTGTGAGTGGACGAGTATGTATATAAATGGGTATGTGGGTGGGTTGGGCCTTTCTTTCACCTGTTTCCTTGCGCTACCTCGCTAACGCGGGAGACAGCGACAAAGTATAATATATATATAAAAAATAGAAAAAGATGTTTTAGAAGGAGGTAAATAAAGTGCTTAAGACAAGGGAACAAATAGGAACATCAGTGAAGGGAGCTAATGGGGAGGTGATAACTACTAGTGGTGATGTGAGAAGGAGATGAAGTGAGTATTTTGAAGGTTTGTTGAATGTGTTTGATGCTAGAGTGGCAGATATGGGATGTTTAGGTCGAGGTGGTGTGCAAAGTGAGAGGGTTAGGGAGAATGACTTGGTAAACAGAGAAGAGGCAGTAAAAGCTTTGCGAGAAGATGAAAGCCAGCAAGGCAGCGGGTTTGGATGATATTGCAGTGGAATTTATTAAAAAAGGGGGTGACTATATTGTTGACTGGTTGGTAAGGTTATTTAATGTATGTATGACTCATGGTGAGGTGCCTGAGGATTGGCAGAATGCATGCATAGTGCCATTGTACAAAGGCAAAGGGGATAAAAGAGAGTGCTCAAATTACAGAGGTATAAGTTTGTTGAGTATTCCTGGGAAATTATATGAGAGGGTGAAGGCATGTACAGAGCATCAGATTGGGAAGAGCAGCATGGTTTCAGAAGTGGTAGAGGATGTGTGGATCAGGTGTCTGCTTTGAAGAATGTATGTGAGAAATACTTAGAAAAGCAAATGGATTTGTATGTAACATCTATGGATCTGGAGAAGGCATATGATACAGTTGATAGATATGCTCTGTGGAAGGTATTAAGAATATATGGTAAGGGAGGCAAGTTGTTAGAAGCAGTGAAAAGTTTTTATCGAGGATGTAAGGAATGTGTGCGAGTAGGAAGAGAGGAAAGTGATTGGTTCTCAGTGAATGTTGGTGTGCGGCAGGGGTGCGTGATGACTTCATGGTTGTTTAATTTGTTTATGGATGGGGTTGTTAGGGAGGTGAATGCAAGAGTTTTGGAAAGAGGGGCAAGTATGCAGTCTGTTATGGATGAGAGAGCTTGGGAAGTGAGTAAGTTGTTGTTCGCTGATGATACAGCCCTGGTGGCTGATTCGGGTGAGAAACTGCAGAAGCTGGTGATTGAGTTTGTTAAAGTGTGTGAAAGAAGAAAGTTGAGAGTAAATGTGAATACGAGCAAGGTTATTGGTACAGTAGAGTTGAGGGACAAGTCAATTGGGAGGTAAGTTTGAATGGAGAAAAACTGGGGGAAGTGAAGTGTTTTACATATGTGGGAGTGGATTTGGCAGCAAATGGAACCATGGAAGCGGAAGTGAATCATAGGGTGGGGGAGGGGATGAAAGTTCTGGAAGCGTTGAAAAATGTGTGGAAGTCGGGAATGTTACTTGGAAAGCAAAATGGTTATGTTTGAAGGAATTGTGGTTCCTACAATGTTATATGGTTGCGAGGCATGGGCTAAAGATAGAGTTGTGCAGAGGAGGGTGGATGAGCTGGAAAGGAGATGTTTGAGGACAATATGTGGTGTGAGGTGGTTTGATCGAGTAAGTAATGAAAGGGTAAGAGAGATGTGTGGTAATATAAAGAGTATGGTTGAGAGAGCAGAAGAGGGTGTTTTGAAATGGTTTGGTCACATAGAGAAAATGATTGAGGAAAGATTGACCAAGAGGATATATGTGTCAGAGGTGGAGGGAATGAGGAGAAGTGAGAGACCAAATTGGAGATGGAAAGATGGAGTGAAAAAGATTTTGAGTGATCAGGGCCTGAACATGCAGGAGGGTGAAAGGTGTGCAAGGAATAGAGTGTACTGGTACAATGTGGTATACCAGGTCGATATGCTGTCAGTGGATTGAACCAGGGCATGTGAAGTGTCTGGGGTAAACTATGGAAAGTTTTGTGGGGCATGCATGTGGAAAGGGAGCTGTGGTTTTGGTGCATTATACATGACAGCTAGAGACTGACTGTGAACGAATGTGGCCTTTGTTGTCTTTTCCTAGCGCTACCTTACGCACATGTGGGGGGGGGGGGGGGGGGGGGGGTCATTTCATGTGTGGCAGGGTGGCGACAGGAATGAATAAGGGCAGACAAAATGAATTATTTCAACGTATACATACATATACATACTAAGATATATATACAACATATATACACATGTACATACTCATACTTGCTGCGTTCATCCATTCCTGTTGCCACACCACCACAAATGAAACAGCACCTCCCTCCCCCCCATGCACATGCGAGGTAGCGCGAGGAAAAGACAACAAAGGCCACATTCACTCACACTCAGTCTCTAGCTTTCCTGTGTAATGCACCAAAACCACAGCTCCCTTTCCACATCCAGGCCTGACAAAACTTTCCATGGCTTGCCCCACATGCTTCACACAGCCTGGTTCAATCCACTGACAGCATGTCCACCCCAGTATACCACATCGTTCCAATTCACTCTATCCCTTGCACACCTTTCACCCTTCTGCATTCAGGCCCCTATCGCTCAAAATCTTTTCCATTCCATCCTTCCACTTCCAATTTTCGCCTCCCACTTCTCATTTTGTGGGGCCTGGATGTGGAAAGGGAGCTGTGGTTTCGGTGCATTACACGACAGCTAGAGATTGAGTGTGAATAAATGTGGCCTTTGTTGTCTTTTCCTAGCACTACCACGAGCATAAGCGAGGGGAGGGGGTGCCATTTCATGTGTGGCGACGGGAATGGATGAAGGCAGGAAGCATGAATTTGTACATGTGTATATATGTATAAGTCTGTGTATGTATACATTGAAATGTATAGGCATGCATATGTGTGTGTGTGTGGGAATGTATGTATATACATGTGCATGTGGGTGGGTTGGGCCATTCTTTCTTCTGTTTCCTTGTGCTACCTCGCTAACACGGGAGACTGCGACAAAGTATAACAAATACTATAAATTTATATATAATGTGGTATACCGGGGTCAATGTGCTGTCAATGGATTGAACCTGAGCATGTGAAGCAGCTGGGGTAAACCATGGAAAGTTTTGTGGGACCTGGATGTGGAAAAGGAGCTGTGGTATCAGTGCATTACACATGGCATCTAGACACTGAATGTGAACGAATGTGGCCTTTGTCGTCTTTTTCTAGCGCTACCTCGCGTGCAAGTGGGGGGAAGGGGTGCCATTTAATGTGTGGTAGGGTGGCAACGGGAATGGATGAAGGCAGCAAGTGCGAATGTGTACATGTGTGAATGTATGTCTGTGTATGTATATGCATGTATAAGTTGAAATGTATAGGTACGTATATGTGCATGTGGGGGCGTTTATATATATACATGTGTATGTGGGTGGGTTGGGCCATTCTTTTGTGTTTCCTTATGCTACCTCGCTAATGCGGAAGACAGCGACTAAATATAATAAATATGTGAGAAATACTTAGAAAAGCAAATGGATTTGTATGTAGCATTTATGGATCTGGAGAAGGCATATGATAGAGTTGATAGAGATGCTCTGTGGAAGGTATTAAGAATATATGGTGTGGGAGGAAAGTTGTTAGAAGCAGTGAAAAGTTTTTATCGAGGATGTAAGGCATGTGTACGTGTAGGAAGAGAGGAAAGTGATTGGTTCTCAGTGAATGTAGGTTTGCGGCAGGGGTGTGTGATGTCTCCATGGTTGTTTAATTTGTTTATGGATGGGGTTGTTAGGGAGGTGAATGCAAGAGTTTTGGAAAGAGGGGCAAGTATGAAGTCTGTTGGGGATGAGAGAGCTTGGGAAGTGAGTCAGTTGTTGTTCGCTGATGATACAGCGCTGGTGGCTGATTCATGTGAGAAACTGCAGAAGCTGGTGACTGAGTCTGGTAAAGTGTGTGGAAGAAGAAAGTTAAGAGTAAATGTGAATAAGAGCAAGGTTATTAGGTACAGTAGGGTTGAGGGTCAAGTCAATTGGGAGGTGAGTTTGAATGGAGAAAAACTGGAGGAAGTGAAGTGTTTTAGATATCTGGGAGTGGATCTGGCAGCGGATGGAACCATGGAAGCGGAAGTGGATCATAGGGTGGGGGAGGGGGCGAAAATTCTGGGGGCCTTGAAGAATGTGTGGAAGTCGAGAACATTATCTCGGAAAGCAAAAATGGGTATGTTTGAAGGAATAGTGGTTCCAACAATGTTGTATGGTTGCGAGGCGTGGGCTATGGATAGAGTTGTGCGCAGGAGGATGGATGTGCTGGAAATGAGATGTTTGAGGACAATGTGTGGTGTGAGGTGGTTTGATCGAGTGAGTAACGTAAGGGTAAGAGAGATGTGTGGAAATAAAAAGAGCGTGGTTGAGACAGCAGAAGAGGGTGTTTTGAAGTGGTTTGGGCACATGGAGAGAATGAGTGAGGAAAGATTGACCAAGAGGATATATGTGTCGGAGGTGGAGGGAACGAGGAGAAGAGGGAGACCAAATTGGAGGTGGAAAGATGGAGTGAAAAAGATTTTGTGTGATCGGGGCCTGAACATGCAGGAGGGTGAAAGGAGGGCAAGGAATAGAGTGAATTGGAGCGATGTGGTATACCGGGGTTGACGTGCTGTCAGTGGATTGAATCAAGGCATGTGAAGCGTCTGGGGTAAACCATGGAAAGCTGTGTAGGTATGTATATTTGCGTGTGTGGACGTATGTATATACATGTGTATGGGGGGGGGGGTTGGGCCATTTCTACTTGTACTCATGCCTTACATCCTTGATAAAAACTTTTCACTGCTTCTAGCAACTTATTTCTCACACCATAAACTCCTAAAACCTTCCACAAAGCATCTTCATCAATCCTATCATATGCCTTCTCCATATCCATAAATGCTACACACAAATTCATCTGTTTATCAAAGTATTTCTCACAAGCATCCTTCAAAGCAAACACCTGATCCACACATCCTCTACCACTTCTGAAGCAACACTGCTCTTTCCCAATCTGATGCTCTGTGCGTGCCTTTACTCTCTCAATCAATACCCTCCCATATAATTTCCCAGGAATACTCAACAAACTTATGCCTCTGAAATTTGAACACTCATTTATCATCATTGCCTTTGTACAATGGCACTATGCATGCATTCCACCAATCCTCAGGCATTTCACCATGATCCATACATACACTAAATATCCTTAACAACCAATCAACAACACAGTCATCCCCACTTTTAATAAATTCCACTGCAATACCATCCAAGCCTGCCGTCTTGCCGGCTTTCATCTTCGCAAAGCTTTCACTGCCTCTTCTCTGCTTACAAAACCATTCTCCCTGACCTTTTCATTTCGCACAACACCCCAACCAAAACACCCTATATCATATATGATGAAATTACAACAAAACAGACCCTGAATTTATAGGGATTACAATGAAGTTGAAGCAATACACCTGTAATACTACAGGTGACCTAGTAATCTAACAATTTTCTTATATGAACAGTTGATTGCTTTACTTATATGATTTTTTATGAAACTGTATTATAATCTCCAACCAGCCATTTGCCAATGCCATACTTTCTGAGACCACAAGGGTTCAGTAACAGCTTTTCTTTGACTGGCTTTGAATCTTTTATTCTATATCCGACACTATCAGATCATATGAACACAAATCTGCGTGCTTTGATGTTACACACCATGTTATTCTGGAATATTTCAGTCAATTCAAATTGCTGATGTTCACCCTTCCTTCACCATGTTTGCAGCATTCAAGCATATAAAGTCTATCACTTGGGTATATAGATTTTCTGTTTTTAAGCCTTAACAGGTTCAAAAGGCATTAATTCATTAATCTCTCATATCTTCATTCTCAAATTCATAAAACTACAGAGTTAACACAGCAAGTGAGACAATGAAAGTCTGATTAAGACTACAATGGTGACCAACCTAAATAGGAATCAACTGGAAAGAACAGTGTATCTTAACTTGGCAGTAATGGTTAGATAGCAGATTTTGAGAAAAATGTCCTAACTACATCTACAGGTAGGTAGCTGTTATTAGGCAGCCAATGACCAGGGAGTTATATTACCAACACTACTTGCCTGAGTACTGAGAGCATTAGTAATGGCTGCCTTGTGAGCCAGCACTTCAGTGGTTGTCAGGCTGCACTCCACTGACCTGTCTTTTCTTTCTGCCTCACCCACACATGGACCACTGGCATTCTGATCACAAACATACAATCTCTCCTTGCCATACATAACACAACACTTTCTCTCAATCTCAGTAAAGATTTTCCTGCTGTGAACAGTGTGTGCTAGCCCTGTCTTTTGGCAAAATGGTAGGAGCAACAGATAGTAGTAGTAGGTAGGAACATACAGGCAGGAACATTTGGTAGTAGTAGCAGGTAGGAACATCATGCAGTAGCATTGGGTAGAATCAGTCAGCAGAAACATTAGGTAAAAGCCTCTGCAAATGCTCCACTACAGTAGCCCTCTGCCAGTGGCCTGTTAAGGGAGAGGCACTAAAGGCTAGGAAGTAGCACTAGAGTTCACAAGCTATGGAAACTCTATTGCTGTGGCCATCCCCTTGAGGCATCAAAGATATAGATAGATAGACCATATTATCTACAGGCTACTAACTTAGGGGATTGTGTTTTATTTGAGTAATTACTGTACTTTGTTTATTATGGGCTGTATGCATAATGCTAGTGTTGCAAATTGTGCTACCACAAGGATGGAAGGGAAAGAGATGCCCTTAAAGCACAAAAAGGTCTTACTTAATTGCCTTGCACATGGTGATCATACATTACCGGTTCAGAGGCAGCAAAGGGATACTATGAGCCAAGCCTGGCAGGATCCGGCAAAGTGGTAAAGTGAAGATGTGCTCAGCAATCTATGAGTGAGATAACCTCTTTCCCCAAGCACTGTTGCCTGTGCTCTGGCTGCATTGGTTTATCTTACTGTGAATCTCACTGACTGAGGAATCCCATAAGTGGTTTCAATGCATCCCAAGCTTGTTTGTTTAAGCCCATAGATAATGCCTGTAAACATAAAGCTAGTAATGCAAGTTGTGCTGTGCTAAGGATGGTAAGAAAAGTGAGCTTGTTTGATTGCCTTGCACATGGTAATGGTGCAGCATCTGTTAGGAGGCATTTTGGTGTTAGTTAATGAACAGTGTGAACCATCAAGAAAATTAATGCAGCTTTTTATACTCCATAGCCAGCTGGCTGCATTGTATAAGAGAGACCAAGAAATGATTATCAGGGGTGATGTGCTGCCATTTGTTCTGTACAGTATCATATCTTTATTCCTTTAATGTACAGTACTGTACATCATGTCTTTATACATATGTAGAGTAAAAATGCTTCTGAGATATAAAAAGCTGCTTTTTACCTGTGAAAGTACTCATAATTGGATATGTCGTGCAAGGGTCGTTCCCTTAATCCCCTATTTCCCATAAGGATAATACCTCATCAACTGTAGTTCTGTAAACCATATGGTTTTCCAGAAAAAATAAACTCACATTGAGCAAGGAATCTCTGTATGAAGGATTAAATAATTTACTTTTAAGAGCCTTAAAAGATACTTTTCGCAGTTCACTCTTAACTTCTGAGAGAGCTTGGCAGATTTGGCATACGGACTTTCAGCTTTTGAGGATCTTAATGCTCCAATGCATATTCTAATATTATGATTATGACATTAGCCACTTTCAGGATGTCATCAGTGGCCAAAAAATATATCTAGCAGCTACATTTGTTTCACTCAAAATAATGACTCGCACAACCTTAGCATGGTTTTCCAAGTGCCACTTCCTTCAATATCTTTAGCACTTTTATCACTTTACTTTTAAGGATTTTCATATACAGGGCTCTTTTCCTGGCCTTCATTTTTTCTATGAAGGAGACATGCTATTCTTTTTATTTCCAGAGGAGTGAAGGAAACATGATATTCTTTTTATTTCCAGAGGAGTGAATATTTTGTCTGAAAGCTATAAGATGACTATCACTTTAGCGATAGCGTACTGGCTGTCTCCCTCCTATTCAAAATCAAGCCAAAGTATTTTGCCTCCTATATACATGGAATGGGAATGCTTTTCAAAAATACAAGCATAACAGGTGATTTTAGCTGGTTTCATAAAAGTATAGCAATAACTTTTTGTTCAGAGAAATCAAACCCAAGGTCTGAGCCAAACTAGTAACCTTATCAGCAGCAGCTTGCAAATAGCATAGGGCAACTCCAGAAGATGATGCTGATGTAAAACAGATCCCTGGGGATAGGGGAGAAAGAATACTTCCCATGCATTCCCCGCGGGTCATAGAAAGTGACTGGAGCTGGGGCTAGAAACCCTCCTCTCCTTGTATTCTAATTTTCTAAAAGTGGAAACAGAAGGAGTCATGCAGGGAGTGCTCATCCTCCTCGAAGGCTCAGATTGGGGTGTCAAAATGTGTGTGGATGTGACCAAGATGAGAAAAAAGGAACCTGGATGTTTTGGCTCTGAGTGAAAAGAAGCTCAAGGGTAAAGGGGATGAGTGGTTTGGGAATGCCTTGGGAGTAAAGTCAGGGGTGGGTGAGAGGACAAGAGCAAAGGAAGGAGTAGCACTACTCCTGAAACAGGAGCTGTGGAAGTATGTGACAGAGTGTTAGAAAGTAAACTCTACATTGATATGGGTAAAACTGACAGTGGATGGAGAGAGATGGGTGATTACTGGTGTCTATGCACCTATCATGAGAAGAAAGATCATGAGGCAAGTGTTTTGGAAGTGGCTGAGTGAATGTGTTAGCAGCTTTGATGCATGAGATTGGGTTATAGTGATGGGTGATTTGAATGCAAAGGTGAGTAATATGGCAGTTGAGGGCATAACTGGTGTACAAAGTGTGTTCAGTGTTGTAAATGAAAATGGTGAAGAGCTTGTAGATCTGTGTGCTGATTGGGAATACCTGGTTTAAAAAGAGAGATATACATAAGTATACGTACATAAGTAGGAGAGATGGCCAGAGAGCGTTATTGGATTACGTGTTATTTGATAGGTGCACGTAAGAGAGACTTTTGGATGTAAATGTGTTGGGAGGGGCAACTGGAGGGATGTCTGATCATCATCTCGTGGAGGGGAAGATGAAGTTTTGTAGAGGTTTTCAGAAAAGATGAGAGAATATTGGGGTGAAGAGAGTGGTAAGAGTAAGTGAGCTTGGAAAGGAGACTTGTGTGAAAAAGCACCAGGAGAGATTGAGTGCAGATTGGAAAAAGGTGAGAACAAATGATGTAGGGGAAGTGGAGGTGGAATGGGATGTACAAAGTGAGAACAAATGATGTAGGGGGAATGGGATGTACAAAGTGAGAACAAATGATGTAGGGGGAGTGGGGGTGGAATGGGATGTATTTAAGGAAGCAGTGATGGCTTGTGAAAAAGATGCCTGTGGCATGAGACAGGTGGGAGGTGGGCAGATTAGAAAGGGTAGTGAGTGGTGGGAGGAAAAAGTGTGTTATTGAAAGAAAAGAGAGAGGCATCTGGACGATTTAGGCAGGAAAATAGTGCAAATGACTGGGAGATGTATAAAAGAAAGAGGCAGGAGGTCAAGAGAAAGGTGCGAGAAGTGAAAAAGATGGCAAATGAGAGTTGGAGAAGAGAGAGTATCATTAAATTTTAGGGAGATTATAAAGATGTTTTGGAAGGAGGTAAATAAAGTGCGCAAGACAAGAGAACAAATGGGAACATCAGTGAAGGGGGCAAATGGGGAGGTAATAACTAGAAGTGGTGAAGTGAGGAAATGGAGTGAGTATATGAAGGTCTGTTGAATGTGTTTGATGATAAAGTGGTAGATATAGGGTGTTTTGGCCGAGGTGGTATGCGAAGTGAGAGGGTCAGGGTGAATGGTTTGGTAAACAAGAGAAGATGTAGTGAAAGCTTTGCAGAAGATGAAAGCCGGCAAGGCAGCGGGTTTGGATAGTATTGCAGTGGAATTTATTAAAAAAAAAAAGGGGGGGGGGGGGTGATGGTGTTGTTGACTGGTAGGGGAGGATATTCAATGCAAGTATGGTTCATGGTGAAGTGCCTGAGGATTTGTAGAATGCATGCATAGTGCCACTGTACAAAGGCAAAGGGGATAAAGGTGAGTGTTCAAATTACAGAGGTATGTTTGTTGAGGGAGACAAGGGAGCAAATGGGAACTTCAGTGAAGGGCGTAAATGGGGAGGTGATAACAAGTAGCGGTGATGTGAGAAGGAGATGGAATGAGTATTTTGAAGGTTTGTTGAATGTGTCTGATGACAGAGTGGCAGATATAGGGTGTTTTGGTCGAGGTGGTGTGCAAAGTGAGAGGGTTAGGGAAAATGATTTGGTAAACAGAGAAGAGGTAGTAAAAGCTTTGCGGAAGATGAAAGCTGGCAAGGCAGCAGGTTTGGATGGTATTGCAGTGGAATTTATTAAAAAAGGGGGTGACTGTATTGTTGACTGGTTGGTAAGGTTATTTAATGTATGTATGACTCATGGTGAGGTGCCTGAGGATTGGCGGAATGCGTGCATAGTGCCATTGTACAAAGGCAAAGGGGATAAGAGTGAGTGCTCAAATTACAGAGGTATAAGTTTGTTGAGTATTCCTGGTAAATTATATGGGAGGGTATTGATTGAGAGGGTGAAGGCATGTACAGAGCATCAGATTGGGGAAGAGCAGTGCGGTTTCAGAAGTGGTAGAGGATGTGTGGATCAGGTGTTTGCTTTGAAGAATGTATGTGAGAAATACTTAGAAAAGCAAATGGATTTGTATGTAGCATTTATGGATCTGGAGAAGGCATATGATAGAGTTGATAGAGATGCTCTGTGGAAGGTATTAAGAATATATGGTGTGGGAGGCAAGTTGTTAGAAGCAGTGAAAAGTTTTTATCGAGGATGTAAGGCATGTGTACGTGTAGGAAGAGAGGAAAGTGATTGGTTCTCAGTGAATGTAGGTTTGCGGCAGGGGTGTGTGATGTCTCCATGGTTGTTTAATTTGTTTATGGATGGGGTTGTTAGGGAGGTAAATGCAAGAGTTTTGGAAAGAGGGGCAAGTATGAAGTCTGTTGGGGATGAGAGAGCTTGGGAAGTGAGTCAGTTGTTGTTCGCTGATGATACAGCGCTGGTGGCTGATTCATGTGAGAAGCTGCAGAAGCTGGTGACTGAGTTTGGTAAAGTGTGTGGAAGAAGAAAGTTAAGAGTAAATGTGAATAAGAGCAAGGTTATTAGGTACAGTAGGGGTGAGGGTCAAGTCAATTGGGAGGTGAGTTTGAATGGAGAAAAACTGGAGGAAGTGAAGTGTTTTAGATATCTGGGAGTGGATCTGTCAGCGGATGGAACCATGGAAGCGGAAGTGGATCATAGGGTGGGGGAGGGGGCGAAAATTTTGGGAGCCTTGAAAAATGTGTGGAAGTCGAGAACATTATCTCGGAAAGCAAAAATGGGTATGTTTGAAGGAATAGTGGTTCCAACAATGTTGTATGGTTGCGAGGCGTGGGCTATGGATAGAGATGTGCGCAGGAGGATGGATGTGCTGGAAATGAGATGTTTGAGGACAATGTGTGGTGTGAGGTGGTTTGATCGAGTAAGTAACGTAAGGGTAAGAGAGATGTGTGGAAATAAAAAGAGCGTGGTTGAGACAGCAGAAGAGGGTGTTTTGAAATGGTTTGGGCACATGGAGAGAATGAGTGAGGAAAGATTGACCAAGAGGATATATGTGTCGGAGGTGGAGGGAACGAGGAGAAGAGGGAGACCAAATTGGAGGTGGAAAGATGGAGTGAAAAAGATTTTGTGTGATCGGGGCCTGAACATGCAGGAGGGTGAAAGGAGGGCAAGGAATAGAGTGAATTGGAGCCATGTGGTATACAGGGGTTGACGTGCTGTCAGTGGATTGAATCAAGGCATGTGAAGCGTCTGGGGTAAACCATGGAAAGCTGTGTAGGTATGTATATTTGCGTGTGTGGACGTGTGTATGTACATGTGTATGGGGGGGGGGGGGGGGGGGGGGGTGGGCCATTTCTTTCGTCTGATTCCTTGCGCTACCTCGCAAATGCGGGAGACAGCGACAAAGTATAAAAAAAAAAAAAAAAAAAAAAAAAAAATGTTTGTTGAGTATTCCTAGGAAATTATATGGGAGGATATTGATTGAGAGGGTCAAGGCATGTACATAGCATCAGACTGGGGAAGGGTAGTGTGGTTTCAGAAGGGGTAAAGGAAGTGTGGATCAGGTGTTTGCTTTGAAGAATGTATGTGAGAAATACTTAGAAAAACATGGATTTGTATGTAGCATTTATGGTTCTGGAGAAGGCATATGATAGAGCTGATAGAGATGCTCTGTGGAAGGTATTAAGAGTATATGGTGTGGGAGGTAAGCTGTTAGAAGCTGATAGAGATGCTCTGTGGAAGGTATTAAGAGTATATGGTGTGGGAGGTAAGCTGCTACAAGCAGTGAAAAGATTTTATCAAGGATGTGATGCATGTGTATGAGTAGGAAGAGAGGAAAGTGATTGGTTCTCAGTGAATGTCGGTTTGCGGCAGGGGTGCATAATGTCTCCATGGTTGTTTAATTTGTTTATGCATGGGGTTGTTTGGGAGGTGAATGCAAGAGTTCTGGTGAGGGGCAAGTATCCAGTCTGTTGGGGATGAGAGGG
Source organism: Panulirus ornatus (assembly GCF_036320965.1). Taxonomy (NCBI): domain Eukaryota; kingdom Metazoa; phylum Arthropoda; class Malacostraca; order Decapoda; family Palinuridae; genus Panulirus; species Panulirus ornatus. The sequence goes on from NC_092281.1 coordinate 28,382,066, forward strand.
CTCAGGAAGTGAGTCGGTTGTTGTTTGCTGATGATACAGTGCTGGTGGCTGATTCGGGTGAGAAACTGCAGGTGTTGGAGACTGAGTTTGGTAATGTGTGTGAAAGAAGAAAGCTGAGAGTAAATGTTAATAAGAGCAAGGTTATTAGGTTCAGTAGGGTTGAGGGACAAGTTAATTGGGAGGTAAGTTTGAATGGAGAAAAACTGAAGGAAGTGAAGTGTTTTAGATATCTGGAAGTGGATTTAGCAGCAGATGGAACCATGGAAGCAGAAGTGAGTCACAGGGTGGGGGAGGGGGCGAAGGTTCTGGGAGCATTGAAGAATGTGTGGAAGGTGAGAATGTTATCTTGGAGAGCAAAAATGGGTATATTTCAAGGAAAAGTGGTTCCAACAATGCTATATAGTTGTAAGGCATGGGCTATATAGGTAGGGTTGTGCAGTGGAGGGTGGATGTGTTGGAAATAAAATGTTTGGGGATATGTGGTGTGAGGTGGTTTGATCGAGTAAGTAATGAAAGGGTAAGAGAGATGTGTGGAAATAAAAAAAGTGTGGTTGAGAGATCAGAAGAGGGTGTATTGAAATAGTTTGGTCACATGGAGAGAATGAGTGAGGAAAGATTGACAAAGAGGATATATATGTCTGAGGTGGAGGGAAGGAGGAGAAATGGGAGACCAAATTGGCAGTGGAAGGATGGAGTGAAAAAGATTTTGAGCGATCGGGGCCTGAATATAAAGGAGGGTGAAAGGCATGGAAGGAATAGTGAATTGGAATGATTGTGATATATCGGGGTAGACATGCTGTCAATGGATTGAACCAAGGCATGTGAAGTGTCTGGGGTAAACTATGGAAAGTTTTTTGGGGCCTGGATGTGGAAAGGGAGCAGTGGTTTCAGTGCATTACATATGACAGCTAGAGACTGAGTGAGAATGAATGAGGCCTTTGTTGTCTTTTCCTAGTGCTACCTCTCACACGCCCAGGGGAGGGGGGGTACCATTTCATATGTGGCGGGGTGGTGATGGGAATGGATGAAGGCAGCAAGTATGAATATGTACATGTGAATATATGTATATGTCTGTGTATGTATATGTATGTATACATTGAAATGTTATTTATTTTATGTGTATCTTGCTTTGTCGCTGTCTCCCGCGTTAGCGAGGTAGTGCAAGGAAACAGACGAAAGAATGGCCCAACCCACCCACATACACATGTATATACATACACGTCCACACACGCAAATATACATACCTATACATCTCAACGTATACATATATATACACACACACAGATATAAACATGTATACACATGTACATAATTCATACTGTCTGCCTTTATTTATTCCCATTGCCACCTCGCCACACATGAAATAACAACCCCCTCCCCCTTCATGTGTGTGAGGTAGCGCTAGGAAAAGACAACAAAGGCCACATTCGTTCACACTCAGTCTCTAGCTGTCATGTAATAATGCACCAAAACCACAGCTCCCTTTCCACATCCAGGCCCCACAGAACTTTCCATGGTTTACCGTAGAGGCTTCACATGCCCTGGCTCAATCCATTGATAGCACGTCGACCCCGGTATACCACATCATTCCAATTCACTCTATTCCTTGCAAGCCTCTCACCCTCCTGCATGTTCAGGCCCCAATCACTCAAGATCTTTTTCACTTCATCTCTCCACCTCCAATTTGGTCCCCCACTTCTCCTCGTTCCCTCTACTTCTGATACATATATCCTCTTTGTCAATCTTTCCTCACTCATTCTCTCCATGTGACCAAACAATTTCAAAACACCCTCTTCTGCTCTCTCAACCACACTCTTTTTATTACCACCCATCTCTCTTACCCTATTATTATTTACTCGATCAAACAACCTCACACCACATATTGTACTCAAACATCTCATTTCCAGCACATCCACCCTCCTGCGCACATTCTATCCATAGCCCACGCCTCGCAACCATACAACATTGTTGGAACTACTATTCCTTCAAACATACCCATTTTTGCTTACTGAGATAATGTTCTCAACTTCCACACATTCTTCAAGGCTCACAGAATTTTCGCCCCCTCCCCCACCCTATGATTCACTTCCGCTTCCATGGTTCCATTCGCTGCCAAATCCACTCCCAGATATCTAAAACACTTCACTTCCTCCAGTTTTTCTCCATTCAAACTTACCTCCCAATTGACTTGACCCTCAACCCTACTGTGCCCAATAACCTTGCTCTTATTCACATGCATTGAAATGTATAGGTATGTATATGTGAGTGTGTGGGTGTTTATCTATATACATGTGTATGTGGGTGGGTTGGGCCATTCTTTCTCCTGTTTCCTTGTGTTACCTCGCTAACGCAGGAGACAGCGACAAAGTATAATAAATAAATAAATAAACAGATAGCCAAATTAACAAAAAGGAAATGCCTTAACATTCCCTGGAAAAGAGTCTACAATGTTTAAAAACTATCAAAAGCATCTACAATGACAGTAATCAAGCAGGTAACACTTTAATACACTATCAAGTGGTATATCATCTTCCTTGGGAATTCTTGAATACTCACTACCAACCTATACCTTCATTTTCTTGATTTTCAAAAACTTGAGTAAACTGCCTTGAAGGCCTATTTTGTGGAATTAACTTATGAAAGCATATCTCTTAGTATCACTAGCTTTCTCTGTATCAAGGAATACTGCTGTTGTCTAATAACTAGCATGTCCTTTCTGAGTGTCATTTGATATTCCTATCAAGAGGTATGTGATACATCAAAATATCCTAAAACCATACTGGAATGGATAGATACAATATTTTTTCAAATTATCAAATCATTCTAACATCAGAAATTTTCTTCAATAACTTGCAAAGGCAACTATGCAGTACATTAGGTCTACAGCTTGTAGCAATGGCAGGATCTTTATCTGGCATAAAAATGGAAAGAATACAGGACACCATATCATTATATATGAACACATGAAGCATCCATATTAACTCTAAAGAATTCTATGGCAGTTTCAAGAAGATAGTTTACCACATACTGTATCTCATCCTCCCCGTGGTGGTGAAGTAGAGGAGAAGGTGGTGGTAATCATGAATAACAGATGAATAAAATCATAAATCTATTCTGAAAGGTTTGAATAATATATCACAATACTTGAAAAAATGATACCGATAAAAAATGAAAGAAAAAAAAGGGTCATGACCCTTTTATATTTCAGAATGAGTCATTCTAAGTAACTGAACATTTAATGTTATACTTCAGCAATTCCAACATACTTGATGACCCTATCTATTGGGAGAAAAACATACTTCCTTACTTGCTCCTGCCCCAAAACCTTTTCTCAATTTGGCTACCACGGCACCAAGGAGGCCATCCACGTCCTATAGTAGGGGTAACAGGCCAAAAAGTGTGGTGATGTGTATTTGTCTTGGCAGGGAAAATGCACAGAAACTAAGGTGTCTCTAGTGTGGAAAATGCATCTTGGGTATGAGAGATCCTGCTAAATTGAGTTGTGCAACAATGAGGTGGTGTGTGGTGCCTTAAGCTCAGGCAGATAGTAGTAATAAGTAGTAATATTGAGGCAGGGGCATTAGGTACAAACATTAGGCAGTAGTAGTTAGTAGGAGTACTAAGCAATAGTAGTCAGTAGGAACATTAGGTAGGTTCCTCTGCAAATACTGCATTATAGTGGCATATTAAGGGTAAGGCACTTAAGGCTAAGAAGCAGCGTTGGAGTTCACTAGTTATGGTGACTGTATTGCTGTCGCCATCCCTTGACGGAATTCCAATTGGAGCAGCTGTCAGATATAAGATAGAGTCTGACCCATACATTTGAAGTATTGTATCAAAAGGCTGTACCTCTAATGATCAGTGTTCAAGATTAAGTTGGACGGCTGGTGTTTAGTATCTGTTGAGTCAATATGCTGTGAATATATTTTGCTGATGTGGTGTTTGTTGGAGGCAGAGGAACCTGTGAGTATAGATTGTGTGTGTATGTGGAGGCTGGAAGATAGTTGTGAAATAACCAGTGGGAAGGGGTATGTGTGCTGTAGCATAGAAAAGGATGCTGAGCATGTTGAGATGGGATTATATGCATTCTCGTTTTATTGTACAGGTTTTAATGTTTGTGGTTGCCAACAAACCAGTGACTGTTCTGGGAGCTTTACTTTGGATGTTTTATAATTCTGTTTTGTTTGATTTTGAATGGGTAGGTGACCACCCAGGTAAGGAATAGTCTATGGTGGAGAAGATTTGTTTCTATAGGTTGCTGAGGAGTTCTTTTTCTTGTCCAAAACTGGTACTGGTATAAGTTCTGAGGAGATACATTCTTTTTCTTTTCTGATGTTGAAGGCTCCAGTCACAGACAAAAGTCCACATCAAGACTGGGCCTTAATTGAAATATGGACAGAATTATGATATGGAAAAAGAAAAGATACGGGAAAGCACTTATGAATTTTGGAGGAAAAGAAAAACCTGCCTTTTGAAATGGGCCAGGCCATAGTTATTGGGAAAGACATGAGAAAGAAGCGAGTTCCAAATCTTTGGTCTGCACAGAAAGAAGCAGGTATCAAAAGGGCCCATCCTTAAGTTGTTGATGGCCACACAATAATCATGTGATGCAGCAGCTTGCCAAGTACTGCATGGTCTAGCTAGTGGCGTGTGCACACAAGCAGCCAGATCTCGGGAGCAAAAACCAAAGCAATACCTACAGAAGAGGGAGAGTAAACCAACATGGCAGTGTAGGGCCAAGAGGGCCATGTTTGGAAGTTTGCCTGGGACAGTTATAAGTCAGACTGCTTTTGACTCAACTATGTCAAGTAAGTATGCAGAGCTAGACCCACCCTAGACTTGAAAGCAGTATTCCACATAAGGGCAAATAATTCCTTTGAAAAAACACTGCCACTATCAACAACAAAAGAAGTTTTGACATCTAAACAGGACACCCAATTTCTTAAAGGTAGACTTAGCTATCCCTGTAATGTGGAGTTCCCAAGACAGAGTGAATGTTACAGTAATACCAAGTCTCTTTACCAAGACAAGAGGTATAATTACAGAACCATCTAATGAGACAAGGTGTGAGGAGCTTTTAATAGAGAGATGGATAGAAACTGGGTCTTGGAGGCATTAAACTTAACAAGGCTTTGGGTACCCCACTGAGATACCCTGTCCAAGTCTGAGTTTAATGAAGTACTGAGGAAACTGTGTCAAGACAAGATGCTCATTGAGTGAGAGGAGAGGGAGTATTATTGAAGGATGTGACTGAATGCAATATAGAGTTGTCAGCATAAGAGTGCATTGGATTATTTGTGGAGGAGAGGAAATCACTGAGTAAAATGAGAAAAAGTGCAGGAAACTGGAGAGAACCATGAGAGACATCACTATTGATGAAGAAATGGAGGAGGCTGATACATCAACAACCACAGAGACAGATTGGCTGATAAGGAAGCTAGATGTGAAGGTGCAAAGAGAGGGAAGGAAACCAAAAGACAGGAGCTTATGGATGAGACCTTGATGCCACACCATTAAAAGCCTTTGATATGTCAAGGGCAACTACACATGACTCCCTAAAATCTTTCAGGGTTTATGACCAGACATTAGTAAGATAGGAAAGAATATCACCAGTAGATCTCACCTTAAGGATCAGAAAGAAGAATATGATTTTCAAGGTGTCTAAGGATATGGAACCTGAAAAGGGATTCAAAGACTACGGAAATGGTAGATGTCAAAGCAATAGGATGATAATTAGAGGAGTCAGAATGGTCACCCTTCTTAGGAAAAGGATGTATCAATGTATGGTTCCAAGGAGAAGGAAAAATTTTGGTTTTTAAAGAGAAACAGAACAGCGTTCAGAGGCACACTCTTTCAGTACATGGGAAAGGAAGCCATTAGGACCATAAGCCTTGCTTATGTCCACACAGAGAAGCAATTTTCAGACAGTTCGAAAAGAGATTACAGGAAGGGGCATAGGATTAGTAAAAGGAGCAGCAGGGGGGTGAAGGAATGTTCGAGTCACCCAAGGTGGAGTTAGAAGAAAAGAGGGAACCAAAGAGTGTTGCTTTGTCTATGGGAGAGGATATGGGACCTGGAGAGGGATTCAAAGACTTTGGAAATGGTAGATATCAAAGCATCAGAATGATAGTTACAGGAGTCAGAATGGTCACCCTTCTTAGTGAAGGGATGTAACAATGTATGGTTCCCAGAAGGAAAAATTTTGGTTTTTAAGAGAAACAGAACAGTATTCAGGAGCACACTCTTTCAGTACATGGGAATGGATGCCATTAGAACCATAAGCCTTGCCTATGTCCACACAGAGAAGCACATTTCGGACAGTTTGAAAAGACATTACAAGAAGGGGCATAGGATTAGTAAAAGGAGGAGCAGGGGGCGAAGGAATGTTCGTCACCCAAGGTGGAGTCGGAGGAAAAACGGGAACCAGAGAGTGTTGCTTTGTCTATGGGAGAGGCAGCTAAAGTACCATCAGTTGTCAATCATTCATGGTAATATGAGATTGCATGATGAATTTGACATCTATTGAGTGGTTACTTGGGAGAAAGACTATCAGTGGGGATGCAAGAATTATGTCTTATTCATGTCAATGTTCTACCAGTGTAATGCAATGCTTCATGTTTTTAGTTATTTGTGCAGTACTGGGGAGCTGTCACGTAATTGTGTGATTGTCTGCATATGAAAGGACTTTCACACATTGCACATAACTAATGGTTTATTAGTTCCATAATATGCACCTCGGCAAGAGAAGATCATGAGAGGCAAGTGTTTTGGGAGCAGCTGAGTGAGTGTGTTAGTAGTTTTGATGCACGAGTCCAGGTTATAGTGATGAGTGATTTGAATGCAAAGGTGAGTAATGTGGCAGGTGAGGGAATAATTGGTGTACATAAGGTGTTCAGTTTTGTAAATAGAAATGGTGAAGAGCTTGTATATTTGTGTACTGTAAAAGGACTGGCGATTGGGAATACCTGGTTTAAAAAGAGAGATATACATAAGTATACATATGTAAGTAGGAGAGATGACCAGAGAGCGTTATTGGATTACGTGTTAATTGATAGGCACATGAAAGAGAGACTTTTGGATGTTAATGTGCTGAGAGGTGCAACTGGAGGGATGTCTGATCATTATTTTGTAGGGGTTTTCAGAAAAGAAGAGAGAATGTTAGGATGAAGAGAGTGAAGAGAGGAAGTGGGCTTGGAAAGGAGACTTGTGTGAGGAAGTACCAGGAGAGACTGAGAGCAGAATGGAAAAATGTGAGAGCAAAGGACATAAGGGGAGTGGGGGGAGGAATGGGATGTATTTAGGGAAGCAGTGATGGCTTGCGTAAAAGATGCTTGCAGCATGAGAAGCATGGGAGGTGGGAAGGTTAGAAAGGATAGTGAGGGGTGGGATGAAGAAGTAAGATTATTAGTGAAAGAGAAGAGAGAGGCATTTGGACATGTTTTGCAGGGAAATAGTGCAAATGACTGGAAGATATATAAAAGAAAGAGGCACGGTCAAGAGAAAGGTGCAAGACATAAAAAAGGGGGCAAATGAGAGTTGTGGTGAGAAAGTATCATTAAATTTTAGGGAGAATAAAAAAAAAATGCTTTGGAAGGAGGTATATATAGTGCGTAACATAATAGAACAAATGGGAACATCGGTGAAGGGGGCTAATGGGGAGGTGATAACAAGTAGTGGTGATGTGAGAAGATGGAGTGAGTATTTTGAAGGCTTGTTGAATGCGTTAGATGATAAGAGTGGCAGATATAGGGTGTTTTGGTCGAGGAGGTGTGCGAAGTGAGAGGGTTAGGGAGAAGAGGTTGTAAAAGCTTTGTGAAAGATGAAAGCAAGCAAGGCAGCGGGTTTAGATGGTATTGCGGTGGAATTTATTAAAAAAGGGGATGATTGTGTTGTTGACTGGTTGGTAAGGATATTTAATGTATGTACGACTCATGGTGAGGTTCCTGAGGATTGGCGGAATGCATGCATAGTGCCAATGTACAAAGACAAAGGGGATACAGGTTTTTTTTTTTTTCTCCCGCGTTTGCGAGGTAGCGCAAGGAAACAGACGAAAGAAATGGCCCAACCCACCCCCATACACATGTATATACATACACGTCCACACACGCAAATATACATACCTACACAGCTTTCCATGGTTTACCCCAGACGCTTCACCTGCCGATTCAATCCACTGACAGCATGTCAACCCCAGTATACCACATCGATCCAATTCACTTTATTCCTTGCCCTCCTTTCACCCTCCCTGCATGTTCAGGCCCCGATCACACAAAATCTTTTTCACTCCATCTTTCCACCTCCAATTTGGTCTCCCACTTCTACTCGTTCCCTCCACCTCCGACACATATATCCTCTTGGTCAATCTTTCCTCACTCATTCTCTCCATGTGACCAAACCATTTCAAAACACCCTCTTCTGCTCTCTCAACCACACTCTTTTTATTTCCACACATCTCTCTTACCCTTACGTTACTTACTCGATCAAACCACCTCACACCACATATTGTCCTCAAACATCTCATTTCCAGCACATCCATCCTCCTGCGCACAACTCTATCCATATCCCACGCCTCGCAACCATACAACATTGTTGGAACCACTATTCCTTCAAACATACCCATTTTTGCTTTCCGAGATAATGTTCTCGACTTCCACACATTCTTCAAGGCTCCCAGGACTTTCGCCCCCTCCCCCACCCTATGATCCACCTCCACTTCCATGGTTCCATTCACTGCCAGATCCACTCCCAGATATCTAAAACACTTTACTTCCTCCAGTTTTTCTCCTAATAACCTTGCTCTTATTCACATTTACTCTTAACTTTCTTCTTTCACACACTTTACCAAACTCAGTCACCAGCTTCTGCAGTTTCTCACATGAATCAGCCACCAGCACTGTATCATCAGCGAACAACAACTGACTCACTTCCCAAGCTCTCTCATCCACAACAGACTTCATACTTGCCCCTCTTTCCAAAACTCTTGCATTCACCTCCCTAACAACCCCATCCATAAACAAATTAAACAACCATGGAGACATCACACACCCCTGCCGCAAACCTACATTCACTGAGAACCAATCACTTTCCTCTCTTCCTACACGTACACATGCTTTACATCCTCGATAAAAACTTTTCACTGCTTCTAACAACTTGCCTCCCACATCATATATTCTTAATACCTTCCAGAGAGCATCTCTATCAACTCTATCATATGCCTTCTCCAGATCCATATATGCTACATACAAATCCATTTGCTTTTCTAAGTATTTCACACATACATTCTTCAAAGGTAGAATAAAAAGACGTTCTGGAGGGAGGTAAATAAAGTGCGTAAGACAAGGGAGCAAATGGGAACTTTAGTGAAGGGTGCAAATGGGGAGGGGATAAGTAGTGGTGATGTGAGAAGGAGATGGAGTGAGTATTTTGAAGGTTTGTTGAATGTGTTTGATGATAGAGTGGCAGATATAGGGTGTTTTGGTCGAGGTGGTGTACAAAGTGAGAGGGTTAGGGAAAATGATTTGGTAAACAGAGAAGAGGTAGTAAAAGCTTTGTGGAAGATGAAAGCCGGCAAGGCAGCAGGTTTGGATGGTATTGCAGTGGAATTTATTAAAAAAGGGGGTGACTGTATTATTGACTAATTGGTAAGGTTATTTAATGTATGTATGACTCATGGTGAGTGCCTGAGGATTGGCGGAATGCGTGCATAGTGCCATTGTACAAAGGCAAAGGGGATAAGAGTGAGTGCTCAAATTACAGAGGTATAAGTTTGTTGAGAATTCCTGGTAAATTATATGGGAGGGTATTGATTGAGAGGGTGAAGGCATGTACAGAGCATCAGATTGGGGAAGAGCAGTGTGGTTTCAGAAGTGGTAGAGGATGTGTGGATCAGGTGTTTGCTTTGAAGAATGTATGTGAGAAATACTTAGAAAAGCAAATGGATTTGTATGTAGCATTTATGGATCTGGAGAAGGCATATGATAGAGTTGATAGAGATGCTCTGTGCAAAGTATTAAGAATATATGGTGTGGGAGGCAAGTTGTTAGAAGCAGTGAAAAGTTTTAATCGAGGATGTAAGGCATGTGTACGTGTAGGAAGAGAGGAAAGTGATTGGTTCTCACTGAATGTAGGTTTGCGGCAGGGGTGTGTGATGTCTCCATGGTTGTTTAATTTGTTTATGGATGGGGTTGTTAGGGAGGTAAATGCAAGAGTTTTGGAAAGAGGGGCAAGTATGAAGTCTGTTGGGGATGAGAGAGCTTGGGAAGTGAGTCAGTTGTTGTTTGCTGATGATACAGCGCTGGTGGCTGATTCACGTGAGAAACTGCAGAAGCTGGTGACTGAGTTTGGTAAAGTGTGAGAAAGAAGAAAGTTAAGAGTAAATGTGAATAAGAGCAAGGTAATTAGGTACAGTAGGGTTGAGGGTCAAGTCAATTGGGAGGTAAGTTTGAATGGAGAAAAACTGGAGGAAATAAAGTGTTTTAGATATCTGGGAGTGGATCTGGCAGCGGATGGAACCATGGAAGCGGAAGTGGATCATAGGGTGGGGGAGGGGGCGAAAATTCTGGAAGCCTTGAAGAATGTGTGGAAGTCGAGAACATTATCTCGGAAAGCAAAAATGGGTATGTTTGAAGGAATAGTGGTTCCAACAATGTTGTATGGTTGCGAGGCGTGGGCTATGGATAGAGTTGTGCGCAGGAGGATGGATGTGCTGGAAATGAGATGTTTGAGGACAATGTGTGGTGTGAGGTGGTTTGATCGAGTAAGTAACGTAAGGGTAAGAGAGATGTGTGGAAATAAAAAGAGCATGGTTGAGAGAGCAGAAGAGGGTGTTTTGAGATGGTTTGGGCACATGGAGAGAATGAGTGAGGAAAGATTGACCAGGAGGATATATGTGTCGGAGGTGGAGGGAACGAGGAGAAGTGGGAGACCAAATTGGAGGTGGAAAGATGGAGTGAAAAAGATTTTGTGTGATCGGGGCCTGAACATGCAGGAGGGTGAAAGGAGGGCAAGGAATAGAGTGAATTGGATCGATGTGGTATACCGGGGTTGACGTGCTGTCAGTGGATTGAATCAGGGCATGTGAAGCGTCTGGGGTAAACCATGGAAAGATGTATAGGTATGTATATTTGCGTGTGTGGACGTATGTATATACATGTGTATGTGGGTGGGTTGGGCCATTTCTTTCATCTGTTTCCTTGCACTACCTCGCAAACGCGGGAGACAGCGAAAAAAAAAAAAAAAAAAAAAAAAAAAAAAAAAAAAAATCTTCAAAGCAAACACCTGATCCACACTCCCTCTACCACTTCTGAAACCACACTGCTCTTCCCCAATCTGATGCTCTGTACATGCCTTCACCCTCTCAATCAATACCCTCCCATATAATATACCAGGAATACTCAACAAACTTATACCTCTGAAATTTGAGCACTCACTCTTATCCCCTTTGCCTTTGTACAATGGCACTATGCACGCATTCCGCCAATCCTCAGGCACCTCACCATGAGTCATACATACATTAAATAACCTTACCAACCAGTCAATAATACAGTCACCCCCTTTTTTAATAAATTCCACTGCAATACCATCCAAACCTGCTGCCTTGCCGGCTTTCATCTTCCACAAAGCTTTTACTACCTCTTCTCTGTTTACCAAATCATTTTCCCTAACCCTCTCACTTTGGAAACCACCTCGACCAAAACACCCTATATCTGCCACTCTATCATCAAACACATTAAACAAACCTTCAAAATACTCACTCCATCTCCTTCTCACATCATCACTACTTGTTATCACCTCCCCATTTGCGCCCTTCACTGAAGTTCCCATTTGCTCCCTTGTCTTACGCACTTTATTTACCTCCTTCCAGAACATCTTTTTATTCTCCCTAAAATTTAATGATACTCTCTCACCCCAACTCTCATTTGCCCTCTATTTCACCTCTTGCACCTTTCTCTTGACCTTCTGTCTCTTTCTTTTATACATCTCCCACTCATTTGCATTTTTTCCCTGCAAAAATCGTCCAAATGCCTCTCTCTTCTCTTTAACTAATAATCTTACTTCTTCATCCCACCACTCACTACCCTTTCTAATCAACCCACCTCCCACTCTTCTCATGCCATAAGCATCTTTTGCGCAATCCATCACTGATTCCCTAAATACATCCCATTCTTCCCTCACTTCCATTGTTGTCACCTTTTTCCATTCTGTACTCAGTCTCTCCTGGTACTTCCTCACACAAGTCTCCTTCCCAAGCTCACTTACTCTCACCACCCTCTTGACCCCAACATTCACTATTCTTTTCTGAAAACCCATACAAATCTTCACCTTAGCCTCCACAAGATAATGATCAGACATCCCTCCAGTTGCACCTCTCAGCACATTAACATCCAAAACTCTCTCTTTCGCGCGCCTGTCAATTAACACGTAATCCAATAACGCTCTCTGGCCATCTCTCCTACTTACACACGTATACTTACGTATATCTCGCTTTTTAAACCAGGTATTCCCAATCACCAGTCCTTTTTCAGCATGTAAATCTACCAGCTCTTCACCATTTCCATTTACAACACTGAACACCCCATGTACACCAATTATTTCCTCAACTACCACATTACTCACCTTTGCATTCAAATCACCCATCACTATAACAGGATACAGGTGAGTGCTCAAATTACAGAGGTATAGGTTTGTCAAGTATTCCTGGGAAATTATATGGGGAGGGTATTGATTGAGAGGGTGAAGGAATATACAGAGCATCAGATTGGGGCAGAGTAGTGTGGTTTCAGAAGTGGTATAGGATGTGTGGATCAGGTGTTTGCTTTGAAGAATGTATGTGAGAAATACTTAGAAAAGCAAATGGATTTGTATGTAGCATTTATGGATCTGGAGAAGGCATATGATAAGAGTTGATAGAGATGCTCTGTGGAAGGTATGAAGAATATATGGTAAGGGAGGCAAGTTGTTAGAAGCTGTGAAAAGTTTTTATCGAGGATGTAAGGCATGTGTACGAGTAGGAAGAGAAGAAAGTGATTGGTTCTCAGTGAATGTCGGTTTGTGGCAGGGTGCGTGATGTCTCCATGGTTGTTTAACTTGTTTATGGATGGGGTTGTTAGGGAGGTGGTCACATGGAGAGAATGAGTGACGAAAGATTGACAAAGAGGACATATGCATCAGAGGTGGAGGGAATGAGGAGAAGTGGGAGACCAAATTGGAGGTGGAAAGATGGAGTGAAAAAGATTTTGAGTGATCAGGGCCTGAACATGCAGGAGGGTGAAAGGCATGGAAGGAATAGGGTGAATTGCAACGATGTGGTATACCGGGGTCGACTTGCTGTCAACGGATTGAACCAGGGCATGTGAAGTGTCTGGGGTAAACCATGGAAAGTTTTGTGGGGCCTGGATGTGGAAAGGGAGCTGTGGTCTCCGTGCATTCTACATGACAGCTAGAGACTGAGTGTGAACGAATGTGGCCTTTGTTGTCTTTTCCTAGTGCTACCTCACCCGCATGTGGGGGGAGGGGGTTGTCATCTCATGTGTGGTGGGGTGGCGACGGGAATGAATAAAGGCAGCAAGTATGAATTATGTACCTGTATATATGTATATGTCTGTATATGTATATATATGTATATGTTGAAATGTATAGGTATGTATATGTGCATCTGTGGATGTGTATGTATATACATGTGTATGTGGGTGGGTTGGGCCATCCTTTCGTCTGTTTCCTTGCACTACCTAGCTAACACGGGAAACAGCAACAAAGTATAATAAATGAATATAAATAATCTAACACCATCTGATGAATTAACACATTAACAGCAGCACTAATGAAACCAAACCATCTAAAGTATTCAACACACCTGTAGATAGGTTCTCATATCTGAGAGAAATGTAACAGGAGTCCTGTTTTTTAGATAAGAATCCAAATTCTTCTTGAACTCTGGAGGCTGAATGAGGTTGGCAACAGTAGTATGTATCTTGGGTGATACTGTGATTTCAGGTAGCATGTCCACTTTAAGATTTGGTGTAAAAGGATCCGGAAGGCGCATGTTTCGAGGGAAGGCAGAGAGAATGAGATTACGCATCTGAATGCAATTTGGAGGGATGACATCGCAGAATCCATAGTGGTACTCGCACAAGAATTCAGGAAAGTCATGCAGGAGAACCAACAAAACACGAAGGGTTCCCTAAGATAACAAAAAAATCATGTTAGTTACCCTGTATAACAGTCAATATCATAATTTTTACAAAACACACATAATATATAAACACACTATATATACATATATATATACATATATACATTTAATACTTCACAGCACATGTATATCACTTACAGCTTTGTCAATACCAATTTCTATTCTTAATCTTTACCTTATAAAGAACATTGAGAGGCTTGGCAAGTTCAGCATTTCTTAAAAAGGGTGCTAAGAATTTAAAAAGATCTGCTAATAACATGGAGTACATAGACCATCCTTTCTGTTGTGGTGTGATAGCCAACATGCGTCCAATAAACACCCGGTGACTAACAATCTCCAACCAAGCATAGGCAAAGCCTGGGCACTTGCTGGGCCTTAGCAGATGCAACGTTTGTGTAAAGGCCATCAGAACCTGTTGTGAAGAGTTCCTTACAGTAAGACAAATGAAAATCGTACAAAATATACATATAATTCTTAAATATACATTAGTTGCAGCACAGCAAATCAGATTGTCAACAATCAAACACCAGTTTAAAATCACTTCTAATACTGCAAGCCTACAGAGATATAATTTTCATCAGATTACTGTTACGAGCCATAAAACAATACAGGATTTCCTTGCTTTGCATAAGGGATATGTTCCTGGAAAAAGTTATGCAAGTCAAATGGCTTTTATCTTAAACAGGTATTATTCTCATGAAAGCAGATCATTAAATGGAAATTCACTTTAATGTACTACTACTTAAAGAACCATTTCACCTAATGCATGGCTAAAATTCCTTTTAATGGGCTTCAGAGGTTCTAATTTATAAATTCCTATCCTAACTTATAAATTCCCTGGGGATAGGGGAGAAAGAATACTTCCCATGCATTCCTCATGTGTTGTAGAAGGCGAACTAAAGGGGACGGGAGTGGGGGACTGGAAACCCTCCCCTCCTTGTATTTTGACTTTCTAAAAGGGGAAACAGAAGAAGCAGTCATGCGGGGAGTGCTCATCCTCCTCGAAGGTTCAGATTGGGTTGTCTAAATGTGTGTGGATGTAACCAAGATGAGAAAAAAGGAGAGATAGGCAGTATGTTTGAGGAAAGGAACCTGGATGTTTTGGCCCTGAGCGAAACGAAGCTCAAGGGTAAACGGGAAGAGTGGTTTGGGAATGTCTTGGGAGTAAAGTCGGGTTAGTGAGAGGACAAGAGCAAGGGAAGGAGTAGCACTACTCCTGAAACAGGAGTGGTGGGAGTATGTGATAGAGTGTAAGAAAGTAAACTCTAGATTGATATGGGTAAAACTGAAAGTGGATGGAGAGAGATGTGTGATTATCGGTGCATATGCACCTGGGCATGAGAAGAAAGATCATGAGAGGCAAGTGTTTTGGGAGCAGCTGAGTGAGTGTGTTAGTAGTTTTGATGCAAGACCGGGTTATAGTGAAAGGTGATTTGAATGCAAAGGTGAGTAAGTTGGCAGTTGAGGGAATAATTGGTGTACATGGGGTGTTCAGTGTTGTATATAGAAATGGTGAAGAGCTTGTAGATTTACATGCTGAAAAAGGATTGGTGATTGGGAATACCTGGTTTAAAAAGAGAGATATACATAAGTAAACGTTTGTAAGTAGGAGAGATGGCCAGAGAGCGTTATTGGATTATGTGTTAATTGACAGGCGAGCGAAAGAGAGACTTTTGGATGTTAATGTGCTGAGAGGTGCAACTGGAGGGATGTCTGATCGTTATCTTGTGGAGGCGAAGGCGAAGGTGAAGATTTGTAGAGGTTTTCAGAAAAGAAGAATGTTGGGGTGAAAAGAGTGGTAAGAGTAAGTGAGCTTGGGAAGGAGACTTGTGTGAGGAAGTACCAGGAGAGACTGAGTACAGAATGGAAAAAGGGGAGAACAAAGGAGGTAAGGGGAGTGGGGGAGGAATGGGATGTGTTTAAGGAAGCAGTGATAGCTTGCGCAAAAGATGCTTGTGGCATGAGAAGCGTGGGGGGTGGGATGAAGAAGTAAGATTATTAGTGAAGGAGAAGAAAGAGGCATCTGGATGATTTTTGCAAGGAAAAAATGCAAGTGACCAGGAGATGTATAAAAGAAAGAGGCAGAAGGTCAAGAGAAAGGTGCAAGAGGTGAAAAAGAGGGCAAATGAGAGTTGGGGTGAGAGAGTATCATTAAATTTTAGGGAGAATAAAAAGATGTTTTGGAAGGAGGTAAATAAAGTGCGTAAGACAAGGGAACAAATGGGAAATTCAGTGAAGGGGGCTAATGGGGAGGTGATAGCAAGTAGTGGTGATGTGAGAAGGAGATGGAGTGAGTATTTTGAAGGATTGTTGAATGTGTTTGATGATAGAGTGGCAGACATTGGGAGTTTTGGTTGAGGTGGTGTGCAAAGTGAGAGGGTTAGGGAAAATGATTTAGTAAACAGAGAAGAGGTAGTAAAAGCTTTGCTGAAGAAGAAAGCCGGCAAGGCAGCGGGTTTGGATGGTATTGCAGTGGAATCTTATCAAAAAAAAGGGGGTGACTATTGTTGACTGGTTGGTAAGGTTATTTAATGTATGTATGACTCATGGTGAGGTGCCTGAGGATTGGCGGAATGCTTGCATAGTACCATTGCACAAAGGCAATGGGGATAAAAGTGAGTGGTCAAATTACAGAGGTATAAGTTTGTTGAGTATTCCTGGGAAATTATATGGTAGGGTATTGATTGAGAGGGTAAAGGCATGTACAGAGCATCAGATTGGGGAGGAGCAGTGTGGTTTCAGAAGTGGTAGATGTGTGGATCAGGTGTTTGCTTTGAAGAATGTATGTAAGAAATACTTAGAAAAACAAATGGATTTGTATGTGGCATTTATGTATCTGGAGAAGGCATATGACAGAGTTGATAGAGATGCTCTGTGGAAGGTATTAAGAATACATGATGAGGGAGGCAAGATGTTAGAAGCAGTGAAAAGTATCAAGGGTGTAAGGCATGTGTACATGTAGGAAGAGAGGAAAGTGATTGGTTCTCACTGAATGTAGATTTGCGGCAGGGGTGTGTGATGTCTCCATGGTTGTTTAATTTGTTTATGGATGGGGTTGTTAGGGAGGTGAATGCATGAGTTTTGGAAAGAGGGGCAAGTATGCAGTCTGTTGTGGATGAGATAGTTTGGGAAGTGAGTCAGTTGTTATTCGCTGATGATACAGCGTGGTGGCTGATTCGTGTGAGAAACTGCAGAAGCTGGTGACTGAGTTTGGTAAAGTTTGTGAAAGAAGAAAGCTGAGAGTAAATGTGAGTAAGAGCACGGTTATTAGGTACAGTAGGGTTGAGGGACCAGCGGGAGACAGCGACAAAGTATAATAATAAAAAAAAAAAAAAAGTTTGAATGGAGAAAAACTGGAGGAAGAAGTGTTTTAGATATCTGGGAGTGGATTTGGCAGCAGATGGAACCATGGAAGTGGAAGTGAATCATATGGTTAGGAAGGGGACAAAAGTTCTGGGAGTGTTGAAGAATGTGTGGAAGTCGAAAACATTATTTTGGAGAGCAAAAAATGGATATGTTTGAAGGAATAGTGGTTCCAACAATGTTATATGGTTGCGAGGTGTGGGCTATGGATAGAGTTGTGCGGAGGAGGGTGGATGTGCTGGAAATGAGATGTTTGAGGACAATATGTGGTGTGAGGTGGTTTCATTGTGTAAGTAATAATAGGGTAAGAGAGATGTGTGGTAATAAGAGGAGTGTGGTTGAGAGAGTAGAAGAGGATGTTTTGATATGGTTTGGTCACATGGAGAGAATGAGTGAGGAAAGATTGACCAAGAGGATATAAGTGTCAGAGGTGGAGGGAATGACAAGTGGGAGACCAAATTGGAGGTGGAAAGATGGAGTGAAAAGAATTTTGAGTGATCGGGGCCTGAACATGCAGGAAGGTGAAAAGTGTGCAAGAAATAGGGTGAATTGAAACCATGTGGTATACCGGGATCGACATGCTGTCAATGGATTGAACCAGGGCATGTGAAGCGTCTGGGGTAAACCATGGAAAGTTGTGTGGGGCTTGGATGTGGAAAGGGAGCTGTGGTTTTAGTGAATTATTACATGACAGCTAGAGACTGAGTGTGAACGAATGTGGCCTTTGTTGTCTTTTCCTAGCGCTACCTCGCGCACATGAGGGGGAGGGGGTTGTTTATTTCATGTGTGGCAGGGTGGCGATGGGAATGAATAAAGGCAGACAGTATGAATTATGTACATGTGTATATATGTATATGTCTGTGTGTGTATATATAAATGTATACTTGAGATGTATAGGTATGTGTATTTGAGTGTGTGGACGTGTATGTATATACATGTGTATGTGGGTGGGTTGGGCCATTCTTTCGTCTGTTTCCTTGCGCTACCTCGCTAACGTAGGAGACAGCGACAAAGCAAAATAAATAAATATAAATATATATCTGGGGATAGGGGAGAAAGAATACTTCCCACGCATTCCTCACGTGTCGTAGAAGGCGAACTAAAGGGGACGGGAGCGGGGGGCCAGAAACCCTCCCCTCATTGTATTTTGATTTTCTAAAAGGGGAAACAGAAGAAGGAGTCACGCGGGGAGTGCTCATCCTCCTCGAAGGCTCAGACTGGTATGCCTAAATGTGTGTGGATGTAACCAAGATGAGAGAAAAGGAGAGATAGGTAGTATGTTTGAGGAATGGACTCTGGATGTTTTGGCTCTGAGTGAAACCAAGCTTAAGGGTAAAGGGGAAGAGTGGTTTGGGAATGTCTTGGGAGTAAAGTCAGGGGTTAGTGAGAGGACAAGAGCAAGGGAAGGAGTAGCACTACTCCTGAAACAGGAGTTGTGGGAGTATGTGATAGAGGGTAAGAAATTAAATTCTAGATTGATATGGGTAAAACTGAAAGTTGATGGAGAGAGATGGGTGATTATTGGTGCATATGCACCTGGGCATGGGAAGAAAGATCATGAGAGGCAAGTGTTTTGGGAGCAGCTGAAGGAGTGTGTTAGTGGTTTTGATGCACAAGATCGGGTTATAGTGATGGGTGATTAGAATGCAAAGGTGAGTAATGTGGCAGTTGAGGGAACAATTGGTATACGTGGGGTGTTCAGTGTTGTAAATAGAAATGGTGAAGAGCTTGTAGATTTATGTGCTGAAAAAGGACTGGTGATTGGGGATACCTGGTTTAAAAAGCAAGATATACATAAGTATACGTATGTCAGTAGGAGAGATGGCCAGAGAGCGTTATTGGATTACATGTTAATTGATAGGCGTGCGAAAGAGAGACTTTTGGATGTTAATGTGCTGAGATTTGCAACTGGAGGGATGTCTGATCATTATCTTGTGGAAGCGAAGGTGAAGATTTATAGGGGTTTTCAGAAAAGAAGAGAGAATGTTGGGGTGAAGAGAGTGGTGGGAATAAGTGAGCTTGGGAAGGAGACTTGTGTGAGGAAGTACCAGGAGAGACTGAGTACAGAATGGAAAAAGGTGAGAACAAAGGAGGTAAGGGGAGTGGGGGAAGAATGGGATGTATTTAGGGAAGCAGTGATGGCTTGCGCAAAAGATGCTTGTGGCATGAGAAGCGTGGGAGGTGGGTTGATTAGAAAGGGTAGTGAGTGGTGGGATGAAGAAGTAAGATTATTAGTGAAAGAGAAGAGAGAGGCATTTGGACGATTTTTGCAAGGAAAAAATGCAAATGAGTGGGAGATGTATAAAAGAAAGAGGCAGGAGGTCAAGAGAAAGCTGCAAGAGGTGAAAAAGAGGGCAAATGAAAGCTGGAGTGAAAGAGTATCATGAAATCATAGGGAGAATAAAAAGATGTTTTGGAAGGAGGTAAATAAAGTGCGCAAGACAAAGGAACAAATGCGAAATTCAGTGAAGGGGGCTAATGGGGAGGTGATGTGAGGAGGAGATGGAGTGAGTATTTTGAAGGTTTGTTGAATGTGTTTGATGATAGAGTGGCAGACATTGGGTGTGTTGGTCGAGGTGGTGTGCAAAGTGAGAGGGTTAGGGAAAATGATTTGGTAAACAGAGAAGATGTAGTAAAAGCTTTGCAGAAGATGAAAGCCGGTAAGGCAGCAGGTTTGGATGGTATTGCAGTGGAATTTATTAAAAAAGGGGGTGACTGTGTAGTTGACTGGTTGGTAAGATTATTTAATGTATGTATGATTTATGGTGAGGCGCCTGAGGATTGGCGGAATGCTTGCATAATGCCATTGTACAAAGGCAAAGGGGATACGAGTGAGTGCTCAAATTACAGAGGTATAAGTTTGTTGAGTATTCCTGGAAAATTATATGGGAGGGTATTGATTGAGAGGGTGAAGGCATGTACAGAGCATCAGATTGGGGAGGAGCAGTGTGGTTTCAGAAGTGGTAGAGGATGTGTGGATCAAGTGTTTGCTTTGAAGAATGTATGTGAGAAATACTTGGAAAAGCAAAGGGATTTGTATGTAGCATTTATGGATCTGGAGAAGGCATATGGTAAGAGTTGATAGAGATGCTCTGTGAAAGGTATCAAGAATATATGGTGTGGGAGGCAAGTTGTTAGAAGCAGTGAAAAGTTTTTATCGAGGATGTAAGGCATGTGTGCGTGTAGGAAGAGAGGAAAGTGATTGGTTCTCAGTGAATGTAAGTTTGCAGCAGGGGTGTGTGATGCCTCCATGGTTGTTCAAATTGTTTATGGATGGGGTTGTTAGGGAGGTGAATGCAAGAGTTTTGGAAAGAGGGGCAAGTATGCAGTCTGTTGTGGATGAGAGAGTTTGGGAAATGAGTCAGTTGTTGTTCGCTGATGATACAGTGCTGGTGGCTGATTCATGTGAGAAACTGCAGAAGCTGGTGACTGAGTTTGGTAAAGTGTGTGAAAGAAGAAAGTTAAGAGTAAATGTGAATAAGAGCAAGGTTATTAGGTACAGTAGGGTTGAGGGTCAAGTTAATTGGGAGGTAAGTTTGAATGGAGAAAAACTGGAGGAAGTAAAGTGTTTTAGATATCTGGGAGTGGATCTGGAAGTGGATGGAACCATGGAAGCGGAAGTGAATCATAGGGTGGGGGAGAAGGCGAAAATTCTGGGAGCCTTGACGAATGTGTGGAAGTCGAGAACATTATCTCGGAAAGCAAAAATGGGTATGTTTGAAGGAATAGTGGTTCCAACAATGTTGTATGGTTGCAAGGCGTGGGCTATGGATAGGGTTGTGCGCAGGAGGGTGGATGTGCTGGAAATGAGATGTTTGAGGACAATATGTGGTGTGAGGTGGTTTGATCGAGTAAGTAATGTAAGGGTAAGAGAAATGTGTGGAAATAAAAAGAGTGTGGTTGAGAGAGCAGAAGAGGGTGTTTTGAAATGGTTTGGTCACATGGAGAGAATGAGTGAGGAAAGATTGACCAAGAGGATATATGTGTCAGAGGTGGAGGGAATGAGGAGAAGTGGGAGACCAAATTGGAGGTGGAAAGATGGAGTGAAAAAGATTTTGAGTGATCGGGGCCTGAACATGCAGGAGGGTGAAAGGCGTGCAAGGAATAGAGTGAATTGGAACGATGTGGTATACAGGGGTCGACGTGCTGTCAATGGATTGAACCAGGGCATGTGAAGTGTCTGGGGCAAACCATGGAAAGTTCTGTGGGGCCTGGATGTGGAAAGGGAGCTGTGGTTTCAGTGCATTATTACATGACAGCTAGAGACTGAGTGTGAACAAATGGGGCCTTTGTTGTCTTTTCCTAGCGCTAACTCGTACACATGAGGGGGGAGGGGGTTGTTATTCCAAATGTGGTGGCGATGGGAATAAATAAAGGCAGACAGTACGAATCATGTACATGTGTATATATGTATATGTCTGTGTGTGTATATATATGTGTACACTGAGATGTATAGGTATGTATATTTACGTGTGTGGACGTGTATGTATATACATGTGTATGTGGGTGGATTGGGCCATTATTTCGTCTGTTTCCTTGCGCTACCTCGCTAATGCGGGAGACAGCAACAAAGCAAAATAAATATAAAAATAAAAAATAAATCCAACATCATTACTCCATTCCCAATTCCTGTACATGTAAGTTGGAATAATGCATTAATAATGTTTATAAAGAAAGCAAACTTCTTGCATCAAAACTGCTTATAAATTTGCTCTGCCACTCTGAGAACACTTGCCTCTCACCATCACTGAAGCTTTCATAGCAAGGTGAACAAGCACAAATAATCAGCTAACTCATAATTTACTTTCATTTTTACCCATATCAATCTGAAACTCGCTTTCTTACACTCTTTCATACATTCCCACAACTCCATCAGAAGTGCTACCCCTTCCTTTGCTCTCTCACTCACACTTATCTGACATAACTGTTATAACCTAGTTTTAAACAATACTCACTGTACAATATCCAGTGTATGACAGATTAAGAAATCAATGCATTTAAAAAACAAGAATGTTTTGATTCTCAATTAGCAGCCTCAGGCCTTGCTTCAAAAAGTGTTTAATTTCACATACCGGAAGGTTTATAGACTCCAGAATGGCTTCAGGGGCATTGAGTTCCAGAAAGAGCATTATAAGGATGCGATGGTATGGCAGCTGTTGAAACTCTGTCCCATTCGATTCAATGTCATGTATCATGATGCCACACACTAATCCTAAAACCTGGAAAAGACATGTATAATAGAAATATAGTAATTAGTCCAGTAAGTTTTTAGCTTTTACTCTTTTAATCTTTGACATTTTCAGGAGAGAGTAAAAATGAAAATGAGAATAAGTACCAATTTCCCCTCAACTTTTCAATGTCTACTGCAACTACAGCCAAATAACCCTATAAGACCTATCAAGTTCCCCTATGTATATCTCAAATTTACAGTTTTATCCTTAACTCAAGGTTGTTGTCATCATTGCAGTACCGTGAAAATCTTGTGACAATACAATGTTTACTCCATCTGTCTTAGTACTGAATCATCTCTATTCTGTATCTTCCTTAATGTTGATGGTCCTATTCAGTTGTTAAATGGTTTCATTCAAATCAGACCTAAACAAGATTCTTTTGCAAGATTTGCCTTACCTTTCTTGTCAATTTTAACCATATTCTGGAGGATCCTCTACCATCATTATTTATTTTCAGCCATATTCCACTTTTTTTAAAGGCCTCATGTACAATTAGCAAAAATATTATCACCATACATGCAGTGCTTTATATTTCAAAATACAGGATGAAAACCTATGATATATTCTCCTGGGTGTCACTATGCAAAGCTATACATGCTCTCACATTTGGCAATGACACAACCAAGACAAGAAAGGTATCTGGAGCACTGGAGGTGTGAAAGAAGTTCCATGATCCACTCTCACCTGAATTCTTGCTATATTTCTCAAGATTTTATTTCTAATGTTCCTATAATCTCTCTGATTTCAGTTCTGATATGTTACATTTCACTGTCATCCTTTTCATATGGAAATGGTGTAGAGCTTGTGGATTAGTGTGCTGAAAAAATACTGATGATTAGGAATACCTGGTCTGAAAAGAGAGATATACATAAGGACACAATTGTGAGTAGGAGAGATGGTCAAAGGACATTATTGGATTACATGTTAATTGATATGTGTAAAAGAGAGACTTTTGGATGTCAATGTGCTGAGAGGGGCAGCTGGAGGGATGTCTGATCACTATCTTGTGGAGGTGAAGGTAAAGATTTGTAGAGGTGTTCAGAAAAGAAAAAAAAATGTTGGGGAGAATAGAGTAGAGAGAGTAAGTGAGCTTGGAAGGGAGACTTGTGTGAGGAACTACTAGGTGAGAATGAGCGTAGAATGGCAAAAGGCGAGAGCAAATGACGTGAGGGGAGTAGGGGAGGAATGGGATGTATTCAGGGAAGCAGTGATGGCTTGTGCAAAAGATGCACGTGGCATGAGAAAGGTGGGAGGTTGGCAGATTAGAAAGGGTAGTGAGTGGTGGGATAAAGAAGTAAGGGTGTTAGTGAAAGAGAAGAGAGAGGCATTTGGACGAGTTTTGCAGGGAAGTAGTGCAAATGACTGGGAGATGTATAAAAGAAAGAAGGAGGTCAAGAGATAGGTGCAAGAGGTGAAAAAGAAGGCTAATGAGAGTTGGGGTGAGAGAGCACCAGTAAATTTCAGGGAGAATAAAAAGATGTTTTTGAAACAGGTAAATAAAGTGCATAAGACAAGAGAACAAATGGGAGCACCGGTGAAAGGGTAAATGGGGATAAAGTGAGATGGAGTGAGTATTTTGAAGTTTGTTGAATGTGTTTAATGATAGAGTGGTAGATGTAGGTTGTTTTGGTTGGGGTGGTGTGTGAAGTGAGAGGGTCAGGGAGAATGCTTTGATAAAAAGAGAAGAGGTAGTGAAAGCTTTGTGGAAGATGAAAGTCGACAAGGCAGCAGATTTGGATGGTATTGCAATGGAATTTATGAAAAAAAGGGGGTGACTGCCTTGTTGAATGGTTGGTAAGAATATTCAGTGTATGTATGGATCATGGTGAAGTGCCTGAGGACTGGCAGAATGCATACATAGTGCTATCATACAAAGGCAAAGGGGATAAAGGTGAGTGTTCAAATTACAGTTATAAGTTTGTTGAGTATTCCTGGAAAACTATATGGGAGGGTATTGATTGAGAGGGTAAAGGCATGTACAGAGCATCAGACTAGGGAAGAGCAGTGTGGTTTCAGAAGTGGTAGAGGATGTATGGATCAGGTATTTGCTTTGAAGAATGTATGTGAGAAATACTCAGAGAAACAGATGGATGTGTATGTAGGATTTATGGATCTGGAGAAGGAATATGACAGGGCTGATAAAGATGCTTTGTGGAAGGTTTTAATAGTATATGGTGTGGGAAGTGAGCTGCTAGAAGCAGTGAAAAGTTTTTACAAAGGGTGTAAGGCATGTGTATGAGTAGGAACAGAGGAAAGTGATTGGTTCCCAGTAAATGTCGGTTTGTGACAGGGGTGCATGATGTCTCCATGGTTGTTTAATTTGTTTATGGATGGGGTGGTTAGAGAGGTCACTGCAAGGGCTTTGGAGAGAGGGGCAAGTATGCAGTCTGTTCTGGATGAGAGGGCTTGGGAAGCAAGTCAGTTGTTGTTCAGTGATGATACAGCGCTGGTGGCTGTTTCGGGTGAGAAACTGCCGATTCTGGTGACTGAGTTTGGTTAAGTGTGTGAAAAGAGAAAGTTGAGAGTAAGTGTGAATAAAAGTAAGGTTATTAGGTTCAGTAGGGTTGGGGGCCAAGTTAACTGGGAGGTAAGTATGAATGGGAAAAAACTGGAGGAGGTGAAGTGTTTTAGATATCTGGGAGTGTACTTACTAGCAGATGGAAGCGGAAGTGAGTCAAAGGGTGGAGGAGGGGGCGTAGGTGCTGGAAGCGTTGAAGAATGTGTGGAAAGTGAGAACGTTATCTCAGAGAGCAAAAATGGTTACGTTTGAAGGAATAGTTGTTCCAATAATGTTATATGGTTGCAAGGCTTGGGCTATAGATAGGGTTGTGCAGAGGAGGGTGGATGTGTTCGAAATGAAATGTTTGAGGACAATATGTGGTGTGAGGTGGTTTGATCAAGTAAGTAATGTGAGGGTAAGAGAGATGTGTGGTAATAAAAAGTGTGGCTGAGAGAGCAGAAGAGGGTGTATCGAAATGGTGTGGTCACATGGAGAGAATGAGTGAGGAAAGATTGACAAAGAGGATATACGATTCAGAGGTGGAGGGAAGAAGGAGGAGTGGGAGACCAAATTAGAAGTGGAAGGATGGAGTGGAAAAGATTTTGAGTGATCAGGGCCTGAACAGAGAGGAGGGTGAGGGGAATGCAAGGAACACAGTGAATTGGCACAATGTGGTATACCAGGGTCGAAGTGATGTCAATGGACTGAACCATGGCATGTGAAGAGTCTGGGGTAATCCATGGAAAGGTCTGTGGGGCCTGGAAGTGGAAAGGGAGCTGTGGTTTCGGTACATTACACATGACAGCTAGAGACTGAATGTGAGTGAATATGGCTTTTTGTCTTTTCCAGGTGCTAACTCATTGGAGGGTGTGTGGGTGTGGTTGTTGGTGGGTGGGTGTGTGCGTTAGCTAATTCCTGTGTTGTGGGGTGGTGACGGGAATGGATGAGGCAGCAAGTACGAATATGTACGTGTGTATATATGTATATACATGTATACGGTGAAATGTATATGTAAGTATACATGCATTGGTTCTCAGTGAATGTAGGTTTGCGGCAGGGGTGTGTGATGTCTCCATGGTTGTTTAATTTGTTTATGGTTGGGGTTGTTAGGGAGGTGAATGCAAGAGTTTTGGAAAGAGGGGCAAGTATGAAGTCTGTTGGGGATGAGAGAGCTTGGGAAATGAGTCAGTTGTTGTTCGCTGATGATACAGCGCTGGTGGCTGATTCATGTGAGAAACTGCAGAAGCTGGTGACTGAGTTTGGTAAAGTGTGTGAAAGAAGAAAGTTAAGAGTAAATGTGAATAAGAGCAAGGTTATTAGGTACAGTAGGGTTGAGGGTCAAGTCAATTGGGAGGTAAGTTTGAATGGAGAAAAACTGGAGGAAGTAAAGTGTTTTAGATATCTGGGAGTGGATCTGGCAGCGGATGGAACCATGGAAGCGGAAGTGGATCATAGGGTGGGGGAGGGGGCGAAAATTCTGGGAGCCTTGAAGAATGTGTGGAAGTCGAGAACATTATCTCGGAAAGCAAAAATGGGTATGTTTGAAGGAATAGTGGTTCCAACAATGTTGTATGGTTGCGAGGCGTGGGCTATGGATAGAGTTGTGCGCAGGAGGATGGATGTGCTGGAAATGAGATGTTTGAGGACAATGTGTGGTGTGAGGTGGTTTGATCGAGTAAGTAACGTAAGGGTAAGAGAGATGTGTGGAAATAAAAAGAGCGTGGTTGAGAGAGCAGAAGAGGGTGTTTTGAAATGGTTTGGGCACATGGAGAGAATGAGTGAGGAAAGATTGACCAAGAGGATATATGTGTCGGAGGTGGAGGGAACGAGGAGAAGTGGGAGACCAAATTGGAGGTGGAAAGATGGAGTGAAAAAGATTTTGTGTGATCGGGGCCTGAACATGCAGGAGGGTGAAAGGAGGGCAAGGAATAGAGTGAATTCGATCGATGTGGTATACTGGGGTTGACGTGCTGTCAGTGGGTTGAATCAGGGCATGTGAAGCGTCTGGGGTAAACCATGGAAAGCTGTGTAGGTATGTATATTCTGCGTGTGTGGACGTATGTATATACATGTGTATGGGGGTGGGTTGGGCCATTTCTTCGTCTGTTTCCTTGCGCTACCTCACAAACACAGGAGACAGCGAAGAAAAAAAAAAAAAAAAAAAATGCATGTATGTGAATTTATGTACATATATGTGCATATGTGTGGTTGGGCCATTCTTTGTTTCCTTGCGCTACCTCGCTGATGCGGGAAAAAGCAATTAAGTATAATAAATATAAAATAAATAAATCATAATAATAATAATAATGACAATAATAATAAATAGTTTAATGAATTCAGGAAACCAGTCAGCTGAAAATATTTCACTGGTCATCATCCCTAGAAGATTTTGTGAAGTCTAATGTCATTGCCCTTGACACGTCCAGAGCTTTTGACAAGGTGTGGCATTGGGGTCTCATCTTTAAGCTCCCGTCCCTTATTTTGCTTCCTCATATCTAGCTTCACCTCCAGCTGATCTATCTCTGCGGTTGTTGATGTCCCAACTTCACCCTCTTTCTCCATCAACAATGGTGTCCCTCAAGGTTCTGTCCTGTTCCCTACATTTTTTCCCCTTATCTACAATTTTCTCTCTTCCACAAATAGCCAGGTGCACTCACACACTCATGACGCAACACTGCAATCATCCACATCCTTCAATTTTGTTCCTCCTTTAACTTGATCTGCATCTCAGCTTGACACAACTTCCTCAATAAACTCAAGCCTTGAAAAGGATATCTCAGTGGGGTTAATGAAATACAGTTAAGTGTAATGCCTCCAAGACCCAGTCTCTACCCCTCTTTATTGAAAACCCCTTACAACTCTTGTCTCTCCTTTGATGGTTCTATAATTATAATAATATCTTTACTCAATGGCAACAGATATTACTTCAACATCAACTCTTTCTTGGAATCCCCAGACTACAGAAACAGCCAAGTAAGCCTCTGAGAAAATTGGAGTTCTGTTTAATTGTCAAAATTTCTTCATAACATTTGTTGTTTATACAAAGGATTGATTCATCCTTGTATGGAGTACTGCTCTCACATCTAGGGTGGTTCTAATTCAGCATCCTTACTTGACATGGTTGAATCAACAGTAGTCCGACTTACAAACTCTACCATGCTTACTTCAAAACTTGACCCTTTTGCCCTACACTGCAATGCTGGTTCACTTTCCCTCTTCTATAAGTATTACTTGGGTTTTTGCTCCCAAAAGCTGGCTGCTTGTGGGCCCTCACAACAAACTAGACCATGTGATATTTGGCAATATGCTGTGTCTGAAGGTGTATGGATGGAACCAAGATGAGAAGAAGGAAGAGACAAATGGTATGTTTGAGATGGTATGTTCCGGCTCCAAGTGAAACGAATCTCAAAGGTAAAGCAGAGGAATGGTTTGGAAATGTCTTGGGAGTAAAGTTAGGGGTTGGTGAAAGGACAAGAGCTTAAGAAGGAGAAGCATTATTCAAGAAGCAGGAGTTGTGGAAGTGTGATAAAGTATAAGAAAGTAAATTCTATATTGATGCGGGTAAAACTAAAAGTGAATAGAGACAGACATGTGATTATTGGTGCTTATGCACCTGGTCATGAGTAGAAAGATCACAAGAGGCAAGTGTTTTGGGAGCACATGAGTAGGTGTTTCAGTAGTTTTGATGGATGAGACCAGGTAATATTGATGGATGATTTGAATGTGATGCTGAGCAATGTGGTAGTTGAGGGTATAATTGGTGTGCTTGGGGTATTCAGTGTTGCAAATGGAAATGGTGAAGATCTTGTGAATTTGTGTGCTGAAAAAATAAATGGCGATCAGGAATACCTGGTTCAAAAAGAGATGCACAAAAGTACATGTATGTGAGTAGGAAAGATGGTCCACGGGTTTTATTAGATTATTATGTATTAATTGATAAGCATGTAAAAGAGACATTTGGATGTAACTCTGCTGAAAGGGACAGCTGGTGAGATGTCTGATCACTATCACGTGAAGGCAAAGGTGAAGATTTGTAGGGGAGAAAGAATACTTCCCATGTATTCCCTGCATGTCGTAAAAAGTGACTAAAAGGGGAGGAAGCGGGTGACTGGAAATCCTCTCCTCCCATTTTTTTTATTTTCCAAAAGAAGGAACAGAAGGGGGCCAAGTGAGGATATTCCCTCTAAGGCTCAGTCCTCTGTTCTTAATGCTACCTCGCTAATGTGGGAAATGGCAAATATGTACGAATAACAAAATGAATTTAAAAAAAAAAAGAAGAGAAAGTTGGGAAGGCGAGAGTGGTGAAAGTAAGTGATCTTGGAGAATTGTGTGAAGAAATACCATGAGAGACTGAATGTAGAATGGCAAAAAATGAGAGCAAATGAAGTGAGAGGAGTGGATAAGGAATAGGCTGTATCTAGGGAAGCAGTGATGGCATGTGCTAGAGATGCATATGGTATGAGGAAGATGGGAGGTGGGCAGATTAGAAAGGGTAGTGAGTGGTGGAATTAAGAAGTAAAGTTGCTATAGAAGGAGTGCAAATGACTGGGATGTGTACGAGAGAACGCAGCAAGAGGTCAAGAGGAAGGTGATAGGACTGAAAAAGAGGGCAAATGAGAGCTGGGGTGAGAGAGTATCATTAAACTTTAGGGAGAATGAATAGATGCGCCAAAGACAAGAACAAATGGGAACATCGGTGAAGGGAAAATGGGGTAGTGATGACAGGCAGTGATGGAGTGAGGAGATGGAGTAAGTATTTTGAAGGACTGTTGAATGTGTTTGATGACAAAGGACTGTTGAATGTGTTCGATGACAGAGTGGTAGATGTAGGGTGCTTGAGTTGAGGTGATGTGTAAAGTAAGACATTCAGGGAGGGTGGTTTGGTGAAGAGAGAAATGGGGGTGAAAGCCTTGCAGAAAATGAAATCTGACAAGGCGGATAAATGTGGTGTTGACTAGTTGGCAAGGATATTCAACGTATGTATGGATCATGGTGAAGGGCCTGAGGACTAGCAGAATGCATGTAAAGCGCCATTGTACAAAGGCAAAGAGGATACAGGTGTGTGTTCAAACTACAGAAGCATAAGTTTGTTGCATATTCCTGGAAAATTTTATGGAAGGGTATAGCTTGAGAGGGTGAAGGCATGTACAGAGCATCAGATTGGAGAACAGCAATGTGGTTTCAGAAGTGGTGGAGGATGTGTGGATCAGGTGTTTGCTTTGGAGAATGTGTGTGAAATACTTCAAGAAACAGATGTATTTGCATATGGCATTTATGGATCTGGAGAAGGCATATGATAAGGTTGATAGACATGCTTTGTGGAAGATCTCAAGAGTATATGGTGTGGGAGGTAAGCTGCTAGAAGCAGTGAAAAGTTTTTACCAAGGAGGTAAGACATGTGTATGAGTAGAAAGAGAGGAGAGTGACTGGTTCTCAGTGAAGGTTGGTCTGCAGCAGAGGTGTGTGATATCCCCATGGTTGTTTAATTTGCTTATGGATGGGGGGGTTAGGGAGGTAAATGCAAGAGTTTTGGAGAGAGGGGCGAGTATGCAGTCTGTTGGGGATGAAAGGACCTGGGAAGTGAGTCAGTTGTTGTTCACCGATGATACAGCATTGGTGGATGATTTGAGTGAGAAACTGCAGAGGTTGGTGGCTGAATTTAGAAAAGTGTGTCAAGGGAGAAAGTTGAGAGTAAATGTGAATGAGAGCAAGGTTACTAGGTTCAGTAGGGTTGAGGGACAAGTTTGTTGGGATGTAAGTTTGAATGGAGAAAAATTGGAGGAACTGAAGTGCTTTGGATATCTGGGAGTGGACTTTTTACCACTGAATGGAGCCATGGAAGCAAAGGTGAGTCACTGGGTGGGGGAAGGGGTGAAGGTGCTATGAGCAATGAAGACTGTGTGGAAAAAGACAATATCATCTCGGAAAGCAAAAATGAGTATGTTTGAAGGAAATGTAGTTCCAACTATATCATATGGTTGCCAGGCATGGGCTTTAGATAAGGTTATGTGGAGGAGGGTGGATGTGTTGGAAATGAAATGTTTGACGACAATATGTGGTGTGAGGTGGTTTGATTGAGTGAGTAATGAAAGGGCAAGAGAGATGTGTGGTAATGAAAAATGTGGTTGAGAGAGCAGAAGAGGTTATGTTGAAATAGTTTGGACATATGGAAAAAACGAGTGAGGAAAAGTTGAGAAAGAGGATATTTGTGTCAGAAGTGGAGGGAACGTGGAGAAGTGGGAGATCAAATTGGAGACGGAAGGATGTAGTGAAAAAGATTTTGAGTGATCAGGGCCTGAAAATGTGGATGAATGAGAGGCATGCAAGGAATAGAGCAAAATGGAACAAAGTGGTATACTGGGGTCGACTTGCAGTCAATAGACCGAACTAGGGCATATGAAACGTCTGGGATAAACCATGGAAAGATCTGTGAGGCCTGGATGTGGATGGGGAACTGTGGTTTTGGCACATCACACTTGACAGCTAGAGACTAAGTGTGAATGAATGTGGCCTTTTTTGTCTCTTTTTTGGTGCTACCTCGCTGATGCAGGTGGTGGTGATGTTGTTTCCTGTGGGGCGGGATGGTGCTGGGAATGGATGAAGGCAAGCAAGTATGAAAATGTACATGTGTATATATGTATATGTCTGTGTATGTATGTATATATATGTACATTTTTGTATATATGTGTGTATCCAAGTGGATGGGCCATGATGGGTGAAAGAAGAAAGTTGAGAGTAAATGTGAATAAGAGCAAGGTTATTAGGTACAGTAGGGTTGAGGGTCAAGTTAATTGGGAGGTAAGTTTGAATGGATAAAAACTGGAGGAAGTGAAGTGTTTTAGATATCTGGGAGTGGATTTGGCAGCGGATGGAACCATGGAAGTGGAAGTGAATCATAGGGTGGGGGAGGGGGCGAAAATTCTGGGAGCCCTGAAGAATGTGTGGAAGTCGAGAACATTATCTCGGAAAGCAAAAATGGGTATGCTTGAAGGAATAGTGGTTCCAACAATGTTGTATGGTTGCGAGGTGTGGGCTATGGATAGAGTTGTGCGCAGGAGGGTGGATGTGCTGGAAATGAGATGTTTGAGGACAATATGTGGTGTGAGGTGGTTTGATCGAGTAAGTAATAATAGGGTAAGAGATATGTGAGGTAACAAAAAGAGTGTGGTTGAGAGAGCAGAAGAGGGTGTTTTGAAATGGTTTGGTCACATGGAGAGAATGAGTGAGGAAAGATTGACCAAGAGGATATATGTGTCAGAGGTGGAGGGAATGAGAAGTGGGAGACCAAATTGGAGGTGGAAAGATGGAGTGAAAAAGATTTTGAGTGATCGGGGCCTGAACATGCAGGAGGGTGAAAGGCATGCAAGGAATAGAGTGAATTGGAATGATATGGTATACCGGGGTCGACGTGCTGTCAATGGATTGAACCAGGGCATGTGGAGCATCTGGGGTAAACCATGGAAAGTTCTGTGGGGCCTGGGTGTGGAAAGGGAGCTGTGGTTTTGGTGCATTATTACATGACAGCTAGAGACTGAGTGTGAACAAATGGGGCCTTTGTTGTCTTTCCTAGCGCTACCTCGCACACATGACGGGGGAGGGGGTTGTTATTCCATGTGTGGCGAGGTGGCAATGGGAATGAATAAAGGCAGACAGTATGAATTATGTACATGTGTATATATGTATATGTCTGTGTGTGTATATATATGTATACGTTGAGATATATAGGTATGTATATTTGTGTGTGTGGACGTGTCTGTATATACATGTGTATGTGGGTGGGTTGGGCCATTCTTTCGTCTGTTTCCTTGCACTATCTCGCTAAAACGGGAGACAGCGACAAAGCAAATAAATAATAAATATTTCAACATACACATATACAGCCATATACATATATACACATGTACATATTCATAATTGCTGCCCTCATCTATTCCCATCATGATCCTGCCACACACGAAATAGCATCCCCCCACCAGCGAGGTTGCAGCAGGAAAAGACAAAAAAAGGCCACATTTGTTCAGTCCCCAACTGTCACGCATAATGCACCAAAACCACAGCTCCCTTTCCACATCCAGGCCCCAAACACCTTCCCATGGTTTCCCCAGATGCTTCACAGGCCTCGATTCAATCCACTGAGAGCACGTCGACCCTGGTATACCATATCGTTCCAATTCACTCTATTCCTTGCACGTCTATCACCCTCCTGTATGTTCACGCCCCGATCGCTTAAAATCTTTGTCACTCCATCCTCCCACCTCTAATTTGGTCTCCCGCTTCTTCTTCCCTCCACCTCTGACACATATATAGCCTCTTTGTCACTCTTTCCTCACTCATTCTCCCCATGTCTCCAAACCATTTCAACACACCCTCTTCTGCTCTCTCAACCACACTCTTTTTATTACCACACATCTCTCTTACCCTTACATTACTTACTCGATCAAACCACCTCACACCACATATTACCCTCAAACATATCATTTCTAATGTATCCACTCTCCTCCGCACAACCCTATCTATAGCCCATGCCTCGCAACTATATAACATTGTTGGAACCACTATTCCTTCAAACATACCCATTTTTGCTCTCTGAGATAATGTTCTCACTTTCCACACATTCTCCAAGACTCCCAGCTCCTTCACCCCCTCCCCCACCCTGTGACTTACTTCTGCTTCCAGAGGAGAGTTGAGAGTAAATGTGAATAAGAGTATGGTTATTAGGTTCAGGAGGGCTGAGGGAAAAGTTAACTGGGAGGTAAGTTCGAATGGAGAAAAACTGGAGGAAGTGAAGTGTTTTAGATATCTGGGAGTGTACATATTCATATTTGCTTGCCTTCAATCCATTCCCAGCACCACTCTACCCCACATGGAACAGCATCGCAGTCCTCTGCTTCAGCAAGATAGCACCAGGAAGACAAAAAAAGGCTACACTTGTCATGTGTAATGCACCAAAAACACAGCTCCCTACTCACATCCAGGTCCCGCAGACCTTTCCATGGTTTACCCCAGACGTTTCACATGCCCTGGTTCAGTCCATTGACAGCACATTGACCCCGGTATACGACATCATTCCAATTCACTCTATTCCTTGCATGTCTCTCACCTTCCACCTCCAATTTGGAGTCCCACTTCTTGTTCCCTCCAACTCTGACACATATATCCTCTTTGTCAACTTTTCCCTCACTCAATGTTTTCATATGTTCAAATCATTTCAACACACCCTCTTCTGCTCTCTTAACAACACTATTTCTATTACCACACATCTCTCTTATCCTTTCATTACTTAACTGATCAAACCACCTCACACCAAAAACTGTTCTCAAACATTTCATTTCCTACACATCCACCCTCCTCTGTACAACCCTATCTATAGACCATGCCTGGCAACCATATAATACCCTTGGAACTAATATTCCTTCAAATACACCCATTTTTGCTCTCTAATGTTTCCTCCTTCCACACACTCTTCATTACTCCCAGAACCTTTGACCCCTCCCCCACCCAGTGACCCAATTCCACTTCCATGGTTTTGCCCTCTGTTTATTCATGATCTCTGGGGTTTTGATGTTGACACTGATATATCAAGAACATATGCACTCAATGTAGAAAAAAAAAAAAAAAAGGCTTTGATGAGGTCAATGTGGAGTTGCTAGAATCACCTTTTTCCATTCAACTTACATCCCAATTACCTTGTCCTTCAACCCTGCTGAGCCTAATCTTGCTCTTATTCATACTTACTCTCAACTTTCTCCTTACACACACTTTTCCAAACTCAATTACCAACTTCATCCACCAGCCACCCGTGCTGTATCATAAGCGAACAACTGAATCACTTCCCAGGCCCTCTCATCCCCAACAGACAGCATTCTTGCCCCTCTCTCCAAAACTCTTGCATTTATCTCCACCCCATCCATAAACCAATCAAACAACCATGGAGACATCACACACCCCTGCCGTAGACTGACCTTCACTGGGAACCAGTCACTCTCCTCTAGATTTACATTAGCCTTACATTCTTGAATTTTTTTTTTTTTTTTTTTTGTCGCTGTCTCCCACGTTTGCGAGGTAGCGCAAGGAAACAGACGAAAGAAATGGCCCAACCCACCCCCATACACATGTATATACATACGTCCACACACGCAAATATACATACCTACACAGCTTTCCATGGTTTACCCCAGACGCTTCACATGCCTTGATTCAATCCACTGACAGCACGTCAACCCCGGTATACCACATCGCTCCAATTCACTCTATTCCTTGCCCTCCTTTTACCCTCCTGCATGTTCAGGCCCCGATCACACAAAATCTTTTTCACTCCATCTTTCCACCTCCAATTTGGTCTCCCTCTTCTCCTCGTTCCCTCCACCTCCGACACATATATCCTCTTGGTCAATCTTTCCTCACTCATTCTCTCCATGTGCCCAAACCATTTCAAAACACCCTCTTCTGCTCTCTCAACCACACTCTTTTTATTTCCACACATCTCTCTTATCCTTACGTTACTTACTCGATCAAACCACCTCACACCACACAATGTCCTCAAACATCTCATTTCCAGCACATCCATCCTCCTGCGCACAACTCTATCCATAGCCCACGCCTCGCAACCATACAACATTGTTGGAACCACTATTCCTTCAAACATTCCCATTTTTGCTTTCCGAGATAATGAATAATGAATATGACCATCAAATATTACACCAGTGAAAAAGTTCTTTATTCACATTCCAGGAAATTCAAAACACTACAATACAAATACTGTGCAATGAATCCTAGTTAATAAAAGGAGAAAATAACAAACTTAATAGCTCAAGTTTACTGGTGCTCCCGAACTGCTCTTTGGTGCTGATGGAGGGGGAGGATAGATATGGAGGAGATACTAGGGAAGGGGCTTGTCTGGGTCTGATATAGTTTGTGAAGGGGGTGGGGTTGATTTGAGTGGGTTCTGCTATTATGTTGCTAGATGCTGATGGCTGGTCCTGCTTATAAGTCCCTTTTTTCCCCCAAAAAAAGAAATTTAGTATTTGTTTAGCCTTCATTTTAGGTCATTTCAGGCTACCTGTGAACTGTGTTCTGCTCATCTTTGTCATATATAGCAAAAGCAAGATCATTGTAGTAAATTGTTTCAGCTAACCTATTGCAAGTGAGAGAGTGCACTTGCTCAACCTGTTCCGCTACCATCTCCTCTTGGCATTCCTTCTTCAACTGAAGGTCTTCATTTGAGAGCTCTTTCTCATGTGATTCTAGCAACTCCACATCACCCTCCTCAACCTCAGCATAGCCATTCTTTTTTTTTTTAATTTTTACATTAAGTGCATATGTTCTTGATACATTGGCATCAACATCAAAACCACAGAAATCATAAATAAACAGAGGGCATAGCTTCTGCCATATTAAGTTCACACAAACACTGGTGATATCCTTCTAGGCCTCACCTATGATCATAAAGGCAAAACTGATAATGAAGTCTTTCTAGAATTCCTTCGTAGTCATCTTGTCATTCTTGTAGCCTTCAAGAGCTTTGCTTATGTTGTCTGTAAATAGTATGATTAGAGGTAAAGTGTTGGGCGAAAGAAAGATTACTTTGATGTTTTCACTAAGGCCCTATATTGGAGGTAGATGGCCAGGGGCATTATCGATGTAAAGTCTTGAAAATCTGTAATCTTCTGTACAAGGTACTCCTTCAACTCTACGAAGATCTTTAAGTAAAATAATCATAGAAAAGTTTGCCTATTATCCACCCCTTGGGCTTAAGAAAAATAGACAGGCATTCCTTACAAGCCCTAGATTTTCTGAATGGTGGACCATTTATGGTTCAACTTGCAATCACTTTCAGCAGTGCCCCCTAAAAGCAGCATGAAGCAATCCTTGGCAGCTAATAATCTTGGTGCAGTCTTCTCTTTACAGGAAATGTACTTTCTCAAAAGCATTCTTTTCCAAAATAATTGCCTCATTCATGTTAAAAATATGCTTAGAAGAATAATCGCCTTCCTTGATAATGGTTCTGAGGGCTACTGGGAAATTTTTGCCAGCAACATCATCTCCACAAGCAGCCTCATCAGTTACCTTGAAGTTATGATAATTGTAGCATTTCCCAAAATTCACATCATCTCCACAAGGAGCCTCATCAAATACCTTGAAGTTATGATAATTGTAGCATTTCCCAAAATTCACAAACAAACCTGAACATGCATGAAATGTCTCTGCTGCTCCTTCTTCTACAGTCAAGTCAAGCCTTTGCCTGTATCACAAGCATAATGATGGGAACAATTTCATGAGTCTGGTGTTCAAGCCATGAATTCAACATTCATTCCATTCTCTCCATAACAGAATTTCAGGAATATGAGGTCTTAGATGCAATGATTAATGATCCATTCTTGGCACTCTCCTTGATCTTCTCTGAACTATCACAAATAGTACAAAAAGTGAATTCACTATGTCGAAGGGCAAGCTTTATATCAGCTGTTCAATCACCTCATAACATTTGAGCACGTCCATACTAACATCTGTGGTGATGACCTTACCCTTCTTAGCACCAATATCACCACGAGAACTTAAACGACTCTTTGGTGGCATGATACATGTGCAACATACAGTATAATGCAGCACAAAATACTGCTGCATTCCTTGAATATTGACTGTATCCATATACGGAAGGCTGCAAGTTGGGAAGCTGCATGCCCACACAACATGTATGCATGCTCCTCTTACAGCACAAGCAAAGTCACACTTCCATGCTACCAGCCCAATGATTATTGTGTTATTCCAAACATAAGCCCAGAAAAAAAGCGTAAATGGACTCCACGTCATTCTAAAAATGGCATAAATCAAGAGGTCCATGTATTTTGCATGTTAACACACATATGGAGCATACTTGACAACAGCAAGCCATCCATTCGTTACTTTTCTACACCACCTCAGATTAAAGTATACTATTTTGGGGTATTTTCTTTTATTGATTTGAATATAAATTCATTATTTCCTTTCATTCATGTATACCATTTTCTGCGTTTGTGAGGTTGCATCAGGAACACACGATATGACCTCACTCTCTAGCTCTCATTTACAGCACAATGAAACCAAAGCCCTTTATCCACAATCGGGCCCCACAGATCTTTCCGTGGTTTCCCCAAACACTGTCTTATACCCTGATTCAGATCATTAACAACATGCTATTCTGTGTAAACCTTACCATTCCAATTTGCTCCATCCTGCTCCTAAAGTTCATGTCTCTGGCTTTTAAAGTAACTTTCACTCCATCCTTCTACCCCCTCCTTGGCTTCCCTTTTCATTGTTCATTCCACTTCTGACATGTATACCCTTTTAGTCTTCCTTTCCTCACTCGTCTTCTCGATACGTCCAAACCATTTCAACACACCCTCTTTAACTACCTCGTACATACTGCTCTAACAACCACTCTTACACTGAAATTTTATACTAGATCAACTCTCCTTACACCACATATTGTCCTCAAACATTTCAATTCCAACACACTCACCCTTTCCTTTACAGGTATAGGTCCTGGATGAACCAGGGAAGGAATACCAGTTTAAGGTTTAAATATTTTTGTCATTCTGATACATTCTACAGACATTTGTAAATTTATTGTTTTCTTATGCTGTAAAGCTTTTAACCCAAGAATACTCTTTTTAATTCATTCTCATTATTGCCATAAATTAACTACCATATTGCCTATTCTCTACTTTTTAGACTTGAAAAAAAATGTTGATTAATCATTCATTCTTATTTCCTTCCCCAGGACTCCCTTCTATCTTTTATGAGGTTCCTGCAGTGCTCCACAAACCAAACACATCCACTTGTCAGGACCATAGGTAATAATATGAAGTGATGTTAGGTGTGCACCTAGTGCAGAGAATGCAGGGCAATTATGAAGTCAATACTTAGCATCTTCATTGTAGTAGCTTTATTATAGGCTTGAATGGTTCTGGGATTTGTCAAAACAGTGTTTGCAGTGTTTTGGGGATGGGTGATGTTCTGAGCATAGATAGGAAATTGTGATTTGTGTTTGCCTGGGGATGGTATTCTAATAAGTGTATGTTTGGTAAGGTGAAGTTCAAGACAGAGTTGGGAGGTTGGTTGTTGGCTGCTAGATGGGTTATTTCAGTGAGTATGTGTTTTGTTAATGTTACATACTATAGGATGTGGGATCTGTAAGTAAAGGATGTTAAAGTGTACGCCTGGGGTAAGCTTTTTATTTCTATGTGGGGGTTGGTGATAAGTTATTAGTGGTTTGGGTGGGAGAAATATACTCGGAGGATCTTTGTTTCATTGTGTAGGTACTGAGTGTTCGAGATTGCTATACAACCAGTGAATGTCCTAAGCGCACTATTTTGAGTGGTTTGAAGCTTTGTTATATAAGCTTTTAAGAGGATGGAAGACCAGGCATGCAAGGTGCAGTTTAGAGTAGATGAAGTGTTTGTAGAGGATGCTAAATAATTCTTTACCTTGCCCAAATCTTGTGCCAGTCAGTGTTTTGAAGGTAACAGCTTCAAATGTTGCTTTTCTAGTTAGGCTGTTGGTGTGGGGAGTGAACGTCAAGTGTAAGTCAATATGATGCCTATAATGTACCAAATATTCTGGATGACCTGATTATGAAACTGAAAATTACCTTATTGAGTAGATTAATCTTGGTTGTTGGATTGGTAGCCTCCCCTGAGTGTTTGACTAATAAGGCAATAAGTCGCACAAATGCATCCAAGTTTTGGAAACATTTGCTGCGTACATAAGTAGGTGCTGGGCCCTGGCCTTGTTCAAGGATGGAACGGACACATAAATCTCGACACATGCTGATACAAATACGGAAGAATCTGAAAATAAATTTTTTGGTTAGATTCATCAATTTTGAACTAACTTTTCTAATCTTATCAAAAACTTCAATGGTGTCTAGTTTTCATATTATCATTCTGTGTCTGATTATCATCATTTGTAAGAACAGTATCTCCATCACCTGGTAATGAGGTCATCTGTCTTTAGGATTCCATGAAGGTTCATCTGCTTGACAAAATGCTGGAATGCAGATGCAGAACCCTGACCAGCAGTAGGGGAGTGATACATCTGAATCCATTCTCTCAACAACACCTCAGTCTTCTCCTGTAAAGCTGGTGGATCTTGAAAGTCTCTTGCTTGTGTTACACCAGAATGAAAGTGAAGACTAGGTCCTGCTGACAAGGGGTTGTTTGAACCACTCAGGCTGTTTCCTCCTGCCAACCGCTCCCCAGTTAATAAATCATGCTTCATGCGCAATGCCTCAATGAGGGAAACAAGCCCATCAGGAGCCTGTCGGGTGTGACACATGCGCACCAAGGCCTCTAGTGTGAGTTGTAGGTCAGTTTCACTTAACACACTATTGCTGGGATCATCTATAAGGTAAACCTGCAGAAAGAAAGAGAGGATAACAATACGTTATTATTGCTTGGCACTTTGATAGTTTAATGTATACAAAATCAACCTGGATGAGTGACAATTTTTTTCATCACATGCACAAGTTATTCAGAAGGAAATTTTGTATCCATACTGATACCAAAATACTTAGCACATTTTAATAAAATTTTCCTATTTTGCAAATACTTAAATCGCCAAATTGTTTGGATATAACTAGATGAGAAGAAGAGTGGAACAATTCGAGGAGAAACAAACTTCAAGGGTACAGGGTAAGAATGGTTTAGGAATGTTGCAGGGGTAATGTTAGCAGTGGGGGTGAGAGCTAAGGAAGCGGGAGCACTTCTGCTGGATGACTGTGGGAATGTGTGAAAAAGTGTAAGGAAGCGAGCCCGACACTGATGTGAGTAAAAATGGAAGTGGATTACAAGAGGTGAAAGATTACAAATGCCATGACAATTCTCACAGAGAGAGGTGGGTGTTTTGGGAGAAGCCGAGTGTGTCAGCAGTTATGATGCAATAAATCAGGTGTTAGTGACAGGCGTGCAAAGAAACCTTTGGGAGTGAACATGCTGAGAGCAGGCAGCTGGTGGGACATCTGATAATTACCTGGTGGAGGCATATGTGATCTCTGGAGGCTTTAGGAATGGATGAGAAGAGGATGATAAAGTACATGACCTTGGATAAGAGGACTGTATGAAGATATATTGAGAGAGATTGTATGAAGAATGGGAAAAGGTGAAAGTATGTGAAGCTAAGGAAGTGGTGAAGAATGGGAGGTATTTATGGCAGCAGTGTGAAAAAAGTGCGTGGTTTATAGAAGGTGGTAAGTGGACAGGTGAGAAATAGTAGTGAATGGTGGGATGAGCAAGTGATGTTCTGTTGAAAGAAAAGAGAGGTGGTACAACATTATTTGCAAAGACAGAGTGCAAGAGACTGGGATATGTATGAGAGAAAATAGAAGGAATTCAAGTGGAACATATAGAGTTTGAAAAAGAGAGCAAATGACAGATGGAGTCAACAAGTATCAACAAACTTCCTGGAGAATAACAATAAAAAAAAAAAATGTTTAGGAAGAAGGTTGACACTGACAAAAACAAGAGACCACTGGAAACATTGGTGAAGGGGGCAAAATTGGAAAATGGTGACAGGCATAAATGAGAGGAAGAGATGGAGAGAGTGCTTTGAAGGGCTGTTAAATGTGTCTAATGATATGGTGGTAGATGTATGATCTTTTGGATATGAAGTGGAGGTATATTGAGTGAGTGTGTCATGCAAAGTGGGTAGGTTGTGCCTGAGAATTGGGTGGAAACTATCACTGTTCCTTTATTCAAAGGAAAAGGAGTTATGGTTGTTTGTAGCAATTATGGGGGAAAAAGTCTGTTAAGTACACCAGGAAAGTGAATGTAAAAATGTTGACTAAGAGAGTGATGGAAGAGCCTGAATGCAGTAAAAATAAGGAGCAAAGGGGGTTTAAGGAAAGGCAGGAGATGTGTGGATCAGATTTTTTGGTAAAGACGATTGTTGAAAAGTATTTTGTGAAAGGAAAAAAGTTGTATGTAGCTTTTATGGATCTGGAGAAAGTATATGACAAGAGTTGAGTAGAATGCTTTATGGGATGTGTTTTGGATATATGGGGTAAGAAAACAACTGTTACATGGTGTGAAAGCCTTCTACTGAGGAACAAGTGCACATGTAAGAGTGAGTGAAGAGTTGAGTGAAAGTGCACATGTAAAAGTGAGTGAAGAGTTGAGTGAAAGTTTCGGTAAACATGTGGGTGTGAGGAAAGGTTGTGTGATGTCTGTCTATCTATCTATATCTCTGATGCCTGCTCCCTTTTGGAACTCACTCAATGGGGAAGTAAACTCCAGTGCAGCTTCTCAGCCTTTAGAGCCTCACCCTTAACAGGACATTGACAGAGGGCAAGGCAAGCACAGCATTTGCAGAGGCTCCTACCTATTGTTCCTACTAACTACTACCTAATGCTCATGCCTAAGGTTCCTACCAACTACTTTAACCTGATGTTTCTATCTAATGCTCCTACTTAAATGTTCCTACCTACTACCTCAATCTACTGCTCCTAACACTTTGTCAAAAGGCAAGGCTAGCACACAGCGCTCACCACAGGAAAATATAAAGTTATGAAGAATGAATGCGATTCAAGCATTCTCAAATATTATGTGTGACAAGGAGAGATTGCATGTGTGTGGATAGAATGCCAGTAATCCATGTGTGGGTGAGGTAGAAAGACAAAGACATCTACTGGGTCAGACGAAAGCAACCTGACAACCACTTATGGCTGCATAGTGTGATGTCACCATGGCTTTTTAAGGAAGTACCAGGAGAGACTGAGTGCAGATTGGAAAAAGGTGAGAGTAAAAGATGTTAGGGGAGTGGGGGAGGCATGGGATGTACGTAGGAAAGCAGTGATGGCTTGCGCAAAAGATGCTTGTGGCATGAGAAGCGTGGGAGGTGGGCAGATTAGAAAGGGTAGTGAGTGGTGGGATGAAGTAGTAAGATTATTAGTGAAAGAGAAGAGAGAGGCATTTGGACGATTTTTGCAGGGAAATAATGCAAATGACTGGGAGATTTATATAAAAAAAAAAAGAGGCAGGAGGTCAAGTGAAAGGTGCAAGAGGTGAAAAAGAGGGCAAATGAGGGTGGGGGTGAGAGAGTATGATTAAATTTTAGGGAGAATAAAAAGATGTTCTGGAAGGAGATAAATGAAGTGCGTAAGACAAGATAACAAATGGAAACATTGGTGAAGGGGGCTAATGGGAAGATAATAACAAGTAGTGGTGATGTGAGAAGATGGAGTGAGTATTTTGAAGGTTTGTTGAATGTGTTAGATGATAGAGTGGCAGATATAGGATGTTTTGGTCGAGGTAGTGTGCAGTGCAAAGTGAGAGGGTTAGGGAGAATGATTTGGTAAACAGAGAAGATGAAAGCTGGCAAGGCAGCAGGTTTGCATGGTATTGCGGTGGAATTTATTAAAAAAAAAAAAAGGGGTGACTGTCTTGTTGACTGATGGGTAAGGATACTTAATGTCTGTATGACTCATGGTGAGGTGCCTGAGGATTGGCAGAATGCGTGCATAGTGCCACTGTTCAAAGGCAAAGGGGATAAAGGTGAGTGCTCAAATTAGAGAGATATAAGTTTGTTGAGTATTCCTGGGAAATTATATGGGAGGGTATTGACTGAGAGGGTGAAAGCATGTACAGAGCAT
Source organism: Panulirus ornatus (assembly GCF_036320965.1). NCBI lineage: Eukaryota > Metazoa > Arthropoda > Malacostraca > Decapoda > Palinuridae > Panulirus > Panulirus ornatus. The sequence goes on from NC_092281.1 coordinate 28,425,976, forward strand.
CATAATTGGGGAAGAGCAGTGTGGTTTCAGAAGTGGTAGAGGATGTGTGGATCAGGTGTTTGCTTTGAAGAATGTATGTGAGAAATACTTAGGAAGCAAATGGATTCGTATGTAGCATTTATGGATCTGGAGAAGGCATATGATAGAGTTGATAGAGATGCTCTGTGGAAGGTATTAAGAATATATGGTGTGGGAGGCAAGTTGTTAGAAGCAGTGAACAATTTTTATCGAGGATGTAAGGCATGTGTACAAGTAGGATGAAAGGAAAGTAACTGGTTCCCAGTGAATGTCGGTTTGTGGCAAGGGTGCGTGGTCTCCATGGTTGTTTAATTTGTTTGTGGATGGGGTTATTAGGGGGGTGAATGCAAGAGTTTTGGAGAGAGAGGGGCAAGTATGCAGTCTGTTGTGGATGAGAGGGCTTGGGAAGTGAGTCATTTGGTGTTTGCTGATGATACAGTGCTGGTGGCTGATTCGGGTGAGAAACTGCAGAAGCTGGTGACTGAGTTTGGTAAAGTTGTGAAAGAAAAAAGTTGAGAGTAAATGTGAATAAGTGCAAGGTTATTAGGTACAGTATGGTTGAGGGACAAGTTAATTGGGAGGTATGTTTGAATGGAGACAAACTGGAGGAAGTGAAGTGTTTTAGATATCTGGGAAAGGATTCGGCAGCGGATGGAACCATGGAAGCAGAAGTGAGTCATAGGGTGGGGGATGGGGTGAAAGTTCTGGGAGCGTTGAAAAATGTGTGGAAGGCGAGACCATTATCTTAGAAAAATTTTATATGTTTGAAGGAATAGTGTTTCCAACAATGTTATATGGTTGCGAGGCATGGGCTATAGATAGGGTTGTGCGGAGATGGGTGGATGTGTTGGAAATGAGATGTTTGAGGGCAATATGTGGTGTGAGGTGGTTTGATCAAGTAAGTAATGAAAGGGTGAGAGAGATGTGTGGTAATAAAAAGTGTGGTTGAGACAGCAGAAGAAGGTGAATTGAAATGGTTTGGTCACATGGAGAGAATGAGTGAAGAAAGATTGACAAAGAGGAGATATGTGTCAGAGGTGGAGGGAACGAGGAGAAGTGGGAGACCAAATTGGAGGTGTAAGGATTGAGTGAAAAAGATTTTGAGCAATCAGGGCCTGAACATGCAGGAGAATAAAAGGTGTGCAAGGAATAGAGTGAACTGGAAAGATGAGGTTTTCTGGGGTCAATGTGCTGTCAATGGATTGAACCAGGGAATGTAAAGCGTATGGGGTAAACCATGGAAAGTTTTGAGGGGTCTGGATGTGGAAAGGGAGCTGTGGTTTCGGTGCATTATACATGACAGCTAGAGACTGAGTGTGAACGAAGGTGGCCTTTGTTGTCCTTTCCTAGTGCTACCTTGCGCGGGTGCGGGGGTTGTCATTTCATGTGTGGCGGGGTGGCAACGGGAATGAATAAAGGCAGCAAGTATGAATTATGTACATGTATATATATGTATATGCCTGTGAATGTATATATATGCATACGTTGAAATGTATAGGTATGTATATGTGCGTGTGTGGACGTGTATGTATATACATGTGTATGTGGGTGGGTTAGGCCATTCTTTCGTGTTTCCTTGCACTACCTCGCTAACACGGGAGACAGCAACAAAGTATAATAAACAAATAAATAAATAAACACGTATGGATGGAGTGACAAGAGAGACGAAAGCAAAACTAGGGAAAGGGGTTGTTGAGATGGAGAGTGAGATACTGAGACTAGTTTGTTTGCTGAAAGTGAAGAGGAGTTGCAGAAGGTTGTTTGTTGTATGATGTGTGTAAACATAGGCAACTGAAGGTAAATGCAAGTAAAAGCAAAGTAATGGTGCTTGAAAGGAAACAAACTGAAAGTATAAATCCTTGCAAAACCTCACAGAGTGAAAGAAGATTGGAAGAGGTGGGAGAATTTTAAGTATTTAGGAGGAATCTTGGGCAAGTTTGGTGATGTGTTAAGATAAACATGGGAGAGAGCAGGACACAGAGGAAGAGTCATTGGGGCCCTTAAGAGAATAATGAAGGGTAGAAGTGTAAGTATGGAAGGGAATAAAGGATCAAGCGACAGCATAGTCCTCCCAACCCTGACCTATGCAGTTGAAACATAGGACATGGAATGAGTCACAGAAATCAAGAATCCAGGCTGTGGAAGTGAGCTATTTGAGAAGAGCATGTGGTATGGCAGGATGAAGAAAAAATGATGGGGCGTAAGAAAGAAGTGATATGGCAGGGGAGGCAAAGGGAATGAATTGTGGAGTGACAGAGTAAAGGAAATGTAATACTTCCAAGGTGGTTTTTTTGGATGTGAAAAGAATGCAAGAATGGGAGGTTACAAGAAGACTGTATGACAGTATGATAAAAGGGGGTGGGTGTGATGCAGACAACCAGTGACGAGGGGAAATCGATTGGAAATATACTGGATGGATAAAGATGGTCGAACAATGCATGAGATGGTGTACGCCATGGAGGTACGTAAGGACAGGGATAAGTGGAGACTTTTGCCATAGCCACCCACTTGATGGGAGTTCCAGAAGGGAACAGGCATTAAGAGATATAGATAAACAGATAGAAAAAAGAGGAGTTGGTAAAAGCAATGCACAAGATGAAGTGTTGCAAAGTGAAGAGAACTGCAACTGAATTTCTTAAGAAAGGGAGTGATTGTGTTGTTGACTGGTTAATTACAATTTTCAATGCATGTATGGCTCATGGAAAGGTGCCTGAGGACTGGCAAAATGCCTGTAAAGTGTTACCGTATAAAGGCAAGGGGGATATGCGACTATTCATATTACTGATATATAAGTTTGCTAAGTGTAGCTGGGAGAGCAGTGACTGAGAGGGTATTGGCATGCAAAGAGTTTCAGACTGAAGAGGAACAATGTAGCTTCAGTTGTAGAGAATGTTTGGATCATGTGATTGCTTTGAGGAATGTGTTGGAAGTACCTAGAATATAGAGAACCTATATCAGGCATTTAAAAATCTGAAGAAGTGTTACTGGACTCTGCCTACAAAAGGTTACACCATGAGTGAAAAGATACCTTTGGCGAGGCTGAATCACTGGGAGTATAGTCTTATCAAAGAACTTCTCACTCCAAAGAAGTCTACATTTCTCTACAACAGGAAATAGCTCAGCCTAGCCTTTGACTGTACGAATCTTTAGAAAGGTCTTGGATAATACTATGACTGCCTCTTAGAAAATGGTTCCTAAGAAAATCAGAAGAGATGCTTTGTGTAAGGTGTTGCAAGTATATGGTTTGGGAGAAAAGCTGCTAGAAGCAGTGGAGAGCTTTTATCAAGAGAGTAGGGCATGGGTCTGACTATGAAGAGGGTGAGTGGTTGCAGGTGAAGGTGGGCTTGTTATGGATGTGCGATGTCACCATGGATATTCAGCCTTATTATGAATGCGTTGGTGAGGGAGGTGAATGCCAAAGTCTTGAAGAAAAGAGCAGGTATGCAGTCTACTGGGTGTAAGGGTGCTGGGGAGGAGTCAGTAGTTGTCTCCTGATGCTATGGAGTTGGTGGCTGATCTGAGAGAGAAACTGCATAAGCTGGTGTCAAGTCTCTGGGAATGTGAAGGGAGAAAGTGGAGATTAAATGTAAATAAATGCAAAGATGTGGTTTCAGAAGTGGTAGAGGATGTGTGGATCAGGTGTTTGCTTTGAAGAATGTATGTGAGAAATACTTAGAAAAGCAAATGGATTTGTATGTAGCATTTATGGATCTGGAGAAGGCATATGACAGAGTTGATAGAGATGCTCTCTGGAAGGTATTAAGAATATATAGTGTGGGTGGCAAGTTGTTAGAAGCAGTGAAAAGCTTTTATCGAGGATGTAAGGCATGTGTACGTGTAGGAAGAGAGGAAAGTGATTGGTTCTCAGTGAATGTAGGTTTGCGGCAGGGGTGTGTGATGTCTCCATGGTTGTTTAATTTGTTTATGGATGGGGTTGTTAGGGAGGTGAATGCAAGAGTTTTGGAAAGAGGAGCAAAAATGAAGTCTGTTGTGGATGAGAGAGCTTGGGAAGTGAGTCAGTTGTTGTTCGCTGATGATACAGCGCTGGTGGCTGATTCATGTGAGAAACTGCAGATGCTGGTGACTGAGTTTGGTAAAGTGTGTGAAAGAAGAAAGTTAAGAGTAAATGTGAATAAGAGCAAGGTTATTAGGTACAGTAGGGTTGAGACTCAAGTCAACTGGGAGGTAAGTTTGAATGGAGAAAAACTGGAGGAAGTAAAGTGTTTTAGATATCTGGGAGTGGATCTGGCAGCGGATGGAACCATGGAAGCGGAAGTGAATCATAGGGTGGGGGAGGGGGCGAAAATCCTGGGAGCCTTGAAGAATGTGTGGAAGTCGAGAACATTATCTCGGAAAGCAAAAATGGGTATGTTTGAAGGAATAGTGGTTCCAACAATGTTGTGTGGTTGTGAGGCGCGGGCTATGGATAGAGTTGTGCGCAGGAGGATGGATGTGCTGGAAATGAGATGTTTGAGGACAGTGTGTGGTGTGAGGTGGTTTGATCGAGTAAGTAATGTAAGGGTAAGAGAGATGTGTGGAAATAAAAAGAGCTTGGTTGAGAGAGCAGAAGAGGGTGTTTTGAAATGGTTTGGGCACATGGAAAGAATGAGTGAGGAAAGATTGACCAAGAGGATATATGTGTTGGAGGTGGAGGGAACGAGGAGAAGTGGGAGACCAAACTGGAGGTGGAAAGATGGAGTGAAAAAGATTTTGAGTGATCGGGGCCTGAACATGCAGGAGGGTGAAAGGCGGGCAAGGAATAGAGTGAATTGGATCGATGTGGTATATCGGGGTTGACGTGCTGTCAGTGGATTGAATCAGGGCATGTGAAGCGTCTGGGGTAAACCATGGAAAGCTGTGTGGGGCCTGGATGTGGAAAGGGAGCTGTGGTTTTGGGCATTATTGCATGACAGCTAGAGATTGAGTGTGAACGAATGGGGCCTCTGTTGTCTTTTCCTAGCGCTACCCCGCACTCATGAGGGGGGAGGGGGATGGTATTCCATGTGTTGCGAGGTGGCGATGGGAATGAATAAAGGCAGACAGTGTGAATTGTGTGCATGGGTATATATGTATGTGTCTGTGTGTGTATATATATGTGTACATTGAGATGTATAGGTATGTATATTTGCGTGTGTGGACGTGTGTGTATATACATGTGTATGGGAGTGGGTTGGGCCATTTCTTTCGTCTGTTTCCTTGCGCTACCTCGCAAACGCGACAAAGCAAAATAATAATAATAATAAAATGCTAAGATATTAAGATTAACGGTGAAGTGGGACAGGTCAGTTGGAATGTGAGTCTGAATGGAGAGAACTTGGGGGAAATTAAGCATTTTAGATTAATGGGAGAACATATTGCAACATATGGAAGTGAACCTTAGTGTGGTTGTGTGGGCAAGTAAATTTAAGGGCAAAGATGGGTATGTGTGATGGTATCTTTGTCCCACCAGTGCTGTACTGATGCAAGGCATGGACCTTAGGCTAAATTGTCAAAAATAAGGTGGATGTGTTGGAAATGAAACAATGTATGTGGTGCGAGGAGGGTTGTTCAGATAAGAAATGATAAGGTACGAGAGAGGTTGTGGTAGTAAGAGGAGTATGTATGAGAGTTGAAAGGGTGTGCTGATATGGTTTGGATATTTGGAGAGGATGACTAAGATGCAACTCATGCTTAAGAAAGAAAAAAATATCATGAGCTCTATTGAGACAGACACTAAAGTATACATAACGAAAGTGGTGAAAACAAGGAAAAGGGGGAAACTAAGAAGGATGAAATGAAAGATGCTTTTCATGAATGGTGCCTAACAGAAGAGTGGGAAACATGCAAAGGATATTGTGCATTGGAGCAATGTGGTATACATGAGATAATGTGCTGTCAACAGGCTGAACCAGGGTATGTGAGACTGGAAGTGGAGGGGGCTTGGGAGAAATGGGAGATTAGACTGAATAAGGACGGGTGGAGTGAATAAGACTTTATGTGCTTTGGGCCTAAACATGATGAAGGGTGAAAGGTGTGCATAAGATGGAGCGAACAAGAGTAACATGGCATACAGGGGTGGACATGTTGTCAATGGAATTAACCAGGGAATATGAAGCAGCTAAGTGAAAACACAGAAAAGCCTTTGCACCTGGTTGTGGATAGGTGGCTGTCGTAATGATGCATTACACATGATATTAAGAAAAAGAATATGAGGTGTTCTTTGTCTGCTCCTGGAGCTACCTCGCTAACACTGTAAACAGTGCAAAAGCATGAAAAAAAAAATTTCAGTGTGACTTAAAAGGTAGCTTATGATAACTTTCATTTATCAAAAAACCTCAAAATCTGAATCACATATTTTTTATAACAACAGCTTCATTAAAAGTAAATCCAAGCTCAGATAATCATGAATGTTTTAAAATATTAGTCTAACCTGGACTAGTTGCATTACGAAGAGTGGGGGGATGTACGAGTGTACTCGAGGATCATCAAGGGTTCGTGCTAAATGCTCATCCAGCAGCTGTAAGCTAACCAAGTTGGAGCGGATGAGCCAATCTACAACATCCAGGTTATATTTGATCTCATCCCTTGCTTCTGCCCAAAACCTGAAAAAGTTACATTGCAGCATATAATAAAGAATGTTACAAACATCACTTTCAAAATATATGGGAATAATGGGTGAGACTCTATAGATAAGATTCTCATTTCTTAAGTAAAGAATGACTTGAGATACAAATAACAGTGATACCCCATCTCTCTCTCTCTCTCTCTCTGTTATCGGGTTCCACCCGCAAGACATTACACCACAAGCGAAAAGTTGCCTGAAGTGATGCTGTAACACTGGGAGTACAGTCTAGCCAAGGAACTTTTTACTCTAAGAGAATCCACATTTTCCTGCTCCTAGAAGAGGTGCAACCTTGGACTGCAAGATCCTTAAGCAAGAGGTAACACCAAGTCTCTCTCTCTCTCTTCTTTTTTTTGGGGGGGCTCAAACCTTTCTGGTCTTTCCTACCTCTACAATTTAGCAATAGAAATAAATGGGAAATAAATCCTAACTTGGCCCCTTCTGCTCCTACTTTCAAAGTTAATATTGGGGAGGGGGGTATCAAAACCCCAGCTCCTACACCTCTTGGTTGTCTCCCATGACACACAAGATACATGGCAAGTTTTCTTTCTCTCACTCCTCAAGGAATACTTACTTTCTGCCTCGAGAGTCCCTTCTATCTTTATGAGACTCCTGCAGCACTTACAAAGCTGTCTACATCCACCAGTTGGGACCATAGTCCACAAAGTGTTGTGATTGTGTGTGTGTGTGTGTGTGTGTGTGTGTGTGTGTGTGTGTGTATGTGCTGAGAGTGAACAGTAAATGCTTGTTGTCTTCTTTAAGGTAAATGCATTATGGATGCGAGGAGTCTTGGGTCAAGTTGAAATGGTATTTGCAGTGTTGTACTGATGAACGATGTCCGGCGAGTGGTAGGGAGAGTGTGACTCATAGTTGTTTGGGGAGTGCTGTTTCAGATGGGTGCATGTCTTGTGGGTTAGATATTAATACCGAGTTGGGAGGTTGGTTGGTTAAAGCTTTTCGGGCTAGTTCAGCACGTTTTCTTAGTGTTATATTTGTTGGGAGTGGGGAGATACATATGTGAGGCGAGGTTACTGAAGTGTAAGGCAAGGGTAAGCCTTTTATCTCTACTTTGGGGTTGGTAGTTAGTTATGGAGTGTTTTGGGTGTGAAGGGTCTAGCGCTGTTGCAAGAATTGGGTGAAAAACACATTGAGGTGGAACTGCACTGGGAGGATCTTTGTTTCATTGTGATGATTATGTGTGTTTGAGGTTGCCAGGCAGCCAGAGGGGGCATTATTTTGTGTGCTTTGTTATATTTGCTTCTGGTAGGGTCGAAGATCAAGCAGGTGACACATAGATTAATGAGGAGATGAAATATTTGTAGGGAATGTCAGTTAGTGTTCTGAAGGCATTAAGTATGAGTGTTGCTTTTGTATTGATGTTATAGGTGTTGTAAGTGAATCTCATGTGTTGTATAAGATGCCTGCAGTAGATGGCATTTTGTTCCGTTGGAGCAACTGTGAGTGGAAAGTGCAAGCTGGATTCAAATATGTCTGCTGTTAAAAGAGTGATTGAACACTTTTGAGGAAATGATGACATTCTGTTGTTGGTAAGCTCTTATTCCAACTGTGTAATGCAAAGCTACATGTTTCATGCTCCTACTGTGGCATCTAGAGTGCAGTGGGTAATTGCAAGGTCATCTACATCTGAAAGGACCTTTGTGCTGAGACTCACCTGAAGTAATGGGAGGTCATGTAGGAACAGATCTAAGACAGATGGAGGAAGAACTTTACTTGGGGAACTCCACTGTAGACTTTAAAGTATTTTAGAGGAAAAGCCACTGTGAGTGACTCTTGGCATGGCATTTGGCAACAGAATTAGTCAACCACATTGTGAAGGGTGACATTAGGTTTTTTTTTTGTGTGAGGGGATAGTATCAAATGCTTTGCTGATGTCTACTACCACCAGTACAGTGCAGGAAAAGGGTTGAGGTTGGCTAAGGCAATCTGGGATATGTTGTGTTAGTCTGTGTGTAATGTGGTGGTCAGTGCCCGAGTTTGATGGAAAATACAATGGAAAAATTTCCTTATATTACCGCAGTCTTCATCACTGCTACTGAATCCATTATGATAACTGGCCATCACTGTTTAAATTTTCACTCTTTCATGGGAAAAACTTTAGTAGTCTTTATGATGTATGCATGTGTGTACATACAGAGGTATACTTTTGTTGAGTGTACAAGTTGTATGTGAGAGTGGTGACTGAGTGGGTGAAGGCATGTATAGAGCATCAAATTGGGGTGGAACAATGTGGTTTCAGAAGTGGACGAGGATGTGTGCTTCAGGTGTTTGCTTCAAAAACTATGCGAGAGAATTACTCAAAGAAACAAAAGGATTTGTATGTGCCATATATAAGACAGATGTATGTATGTATGTAGAGAGGCATAAGTTTGTTGAATGTACACAATACAGTGTTAGTAACTTGTGACTGAGAAAGTGAAGACTTGTACGGAGCATCAGACTGGGGTGGAACAATGTGATTTCAGGAGTGGTAGAGGATGTGAGGATCAGATGTTTGCTTTGAAGAAAATGTGAGAGAGATACTTAAGAGAAACAGGATTTGTATGTGGCATTTATGAGACATATGTATGTATGTAAAAAGGTATAGGATTGTTAAGTGTACATGGTAAGTTATAGGTGAGAGTTGTGACTGAGAGGGTGAAGTCATGTACAGAGCAACAGATATGCTTGAGTAATATTATTTAAGAAAGAGGATGTGTGGATCAGGTGTTTGCTTGAAAAATGTGTGAGAAAAATTTACAGAAACAGAAGGATTTGTAGAAGGTATTCATGGATCTGGATAAAGCATATGATTGGGTTGATAGAGATGACTTGAGGAGGGTCCTAAAAATATAAGGTGTTGGAGAAAAGCTACTAGAAACTGAGTTTTTATGAAAAGTGAAAGGGATGTGTATGAGTAGGTAGAGAGGAAAGCAAGAGGTTCTAGATGAAGGTAGTGGCAGGAGTGTCTGCTGTGTTCAAGGCCATTTCATTTGTTTATGCAATAGGTGGTGAGAGAGGTAAATGCAAGGATCTTGGGGAGAAGGGTGAGTATGCAGTTCGCAGTGGGTAAGGGGGCTTGGAAAGTGTGTCAATTGTGCTATGCTGGTGGGATATTTGAATGAGAAACTGCAGAAGCTATTGTCAGAGTCTGTGGATGTGTGTGTGTGTGTGTGTGTGTGTGTAAAAAAGAAGGAAGCAGAGAGTAAATGTGAATGAAGGCATGTAAATGTGAAAAAAAGCAAGTTATCAATTGAGCTTAGCAGGGTAGAGGAACATGTCAGTTGGGGTGTGAGTCTGAATGGAGAAAATTTGGAAGTATATCAGAAACCTAAGTGTCAACATGGCAGTAAATAGAACCATAGAAGCAGAAGTGGGTCATAAGGTGGGTGAGGGGTTGAAGGTTTTGAGAGCACTGGAAAATGTGTGGATGAGAGGTTGTTATCTAGAAGGGCAAAAATGGGTATGTTGAAAGGCACAGTAGTCCCGCTGTATGGATGCGAAGCATGAGTTACAAATGAAGATTAGCAGAGGATGATGGATGTGTAGGAAATGAAATGTTTGAGAACAATATGTGTGAAATGCTCTGAATGAATGGGTAATAATAGGGTAAGAGAAAGGTGTGGCAATAAAAAGTGTGTGGTTGAAACAGCTGAAGAGGATGTGCAGAAATGGTTTGGGCACAAGGAAAGAATGGCGAGGAGAGATTGACAAAGAGGATATACATGTCAAAAGCGGAAGGGAGATGGAAGGGGATCATGTGCTGTCAATGGAAAGAACCAGGGTATATGAAAAAGTCAGGGAAACCATGAAGAGGTCTGTGAGGCCTGGTTAAGGATAGGGGACTATGGTTTCTGTGCACTGCACCTGACAGCTAGAGAATGGATGCGAGAGAATGCAGCCTTTATCATGTTCCCATTGCAATGTTTCAAACATGGCAAACAGTGATCTTGTCTGTCTATCTACACCTCTGACACCTGGAACTCTCTCAAGGGAATGGCCTTGACAAAAGGTCTCCAAAAATAGTGTTCTCCAGTGAAGCTTCTTTGCCTGTAGCGTCTTACCCTTAAAAGGCCATCGGCACAGGGACACTCTAGCACAATGTTTTTAGAGGATCCTACCTAATGTTCCCGTCTATTTTTCCAACCAACTACTTCTACCAAATGCCCCAACCTAATGTTCCTGCCAACTACTTCTAACTTATGTTCCTACCTCCTAATTCTATTTAGTGTTTCCACTTAATGCTTCTGTCCAGTTCTGAAAAATGAGTTGTGTGTCCACATGTGGGTGAGGCAGAAAGAAAAGACAGCTATCTGGGTCAGAGGAATACAGCTTGGCAACCACTAAAGTGCTGGATCACTATGCAGCCATCACTAACCCTCCTGATACCTAGGAGGGTAGCTCCAAGAACAGACAAAGGAAGGCCACATTCACTCACATCCATTCTCAAGCTGTCATCTATAATACACTATAACCATAGCTACCAATCCTAAACCAGACCCAAATGACCTTTCATGATTTACCCTGGCCACATCGTACCCACACATCTATTCTATCAACCTAAATCTCTGATGCTCGTTCTCAACTGGAACTCCCTCAAGGGGGTGGCCACAGCAATACAGTCTCCATAACTAGAAAACTCCAGTGCTGCTTCTTAGCCTTTAATGCCTCACCCTTAACAGGCCACTGGCAGCGGGCAACTATAGTGCAGTGTTTGTAGGGGCTCCTACCAAATGTTCCAACTGACTACTGTTACCCAATTCTCCTCTTAACGTTCCTACCTATTACTTCTATCTAATGCTCCAGCTTAAATGTTCCTACCAAGTACTACTATCTACCACTCCTAACATTTTCTTAAAAGGCAGGATTGGGGCATAGTGCTCACTGTAGGAAAATCTAGAGTTACAAAGAATGAGCTATGTGAGTTTAGTGCAGTCAAGTGTTATGTATGACAAGGGTAGATTGCATGTTTGGGGACAGAATGCCAGTATTCCACATGTGGGTGAGGCAGAAAGAAAAGTCAGCTACCTCCCATTCCTCACCCACTCCCCTCGCTTCATTAACTCTCACCTTTTGCCATTAAACACCCAACCTCTACCGGTATTTCTTCACACAAGTCTTTCCATGCTCACTCACTCTCACTACTCTTTTCCCCTAGGCATTGTTTCTCTTTTTTGAAAACCTCTTTAAATCTTCACCTTTGCAGCCATGAGACAGTTATCAGACATCCCACCAACTGCTCCTTTTAGTACATTTACATCCAAAAGTCTCTATTTTATACGCCTATCAATTAATATGTAATCTAATAATGCTTGTTGACTATCTCTTACATTAAAACTCCTGACACTCTCACTTAGCTGCTCCCAGAACATTTGCCTCTTCACTTTCAGTCTAGAATATATTTCCTTAAACTTTATCACACATTCCCACAACTAGTGCATTATGAATAGTACTAATCCCTCCTTAGCTCTTGTCATCTCACCAACCTCTGACTCTACTTCTAAGACATTTCTAAACCATACATCCCCCTTACCTTCGAGTTTTGTTTCACTCAAAGCCAGAACATTGAAGTTCAGTTCCTCAAACATCCTACCTATTTCTCCTCTCTTCTCATCTTAGCTACATCTAGACACCCTAGTCTAAGCCTTTGAGGAGGATGAGCACTCCCTGCCTGACTCTTTCTTGTTTCCTCTTTTAGGAATTGAAATACAAGAATAGGAAGTTTTCAGCCCCTTGCTAGCACCCCATTTAGTCACCTTCTATGACATGCAGGCAATTTAAAGGTAGAATTCGTTCTGCCCTATGTATAAAGTAGGTGAGAAAGAATTCTATCTCCATATTCCCTTCTGTGAGAGGGAAAGAGCCAAGGAAGGAGTAGCAATAATCCTGAAGCAGGAGTTGTGAAAGCCTGTAATACAATTAGAAGTAAATTCCAGATTAATGTGGTTAAAACTGAAAGTGGATGGCAAGAGATTCGTGATAACAGGTGTTTATGTTCCTGGCACAGAGAAGAAAGATTGTGAGAGGAAAGTGTTTAGGGGACAACTGAGTGAGTTTGTCAGCAGTTTTGATGTAAGAGACCAGGTATTAGTGATGAGTGATTCAAATGTGAAGGGAAGTGATGTGGTAGTTGAGAGTATAATTTGGGGTCATGGGATATTCAGTATTTTGAATGGAAATGTTGAAGAGCTTGTCGAGTTGTGTACTGAAAAAAGACTGATGATTGGGAATACCTGGTTGCAAATGAGGGATATTCTCAAGTATACGTATGTGAGTATTATAAGACTACATGTTAAGTGATATGCATGTAAAAGAGAAGGGCAGCTGGTGCAATGTCTGATAACTGTCTTGTGGAGGAGAAGGTGAAGAACTGTAGAGTTTTCAAAAAAGAGGAGACAATGTCGGTGAGAAGAGTGTAGTGAGAATAAGTAAGCAAGGAAATGTGACTTGTGTGAAGAAATACCAAGAAAGATTGAGTGTAAAATGGCAAAAGGTGAGAGTAAATAATGTGAAGGATGTGATGAATGGCAGGTATTTAGGGAAGCAGTGATGGCATGTGCAAGAGATATATGTGGCATAAGAAAGGTGGGAGGTCAGAAGATTAGAAATCATAGCGGGTGGTGGGATGCAGAAGAAAAGTTGCTTGCAAAAGAGAAAAGAGAAGCGTTTGAGTGGTACTTACAATGGAGTGCAAATTATTGGGAGGTGTATAAGAGAAAGCAACAGGATGTCACAACAAAACTGCAAGGGTTAAAAAGAGGGCAAGTGAGAGTTGGGGTGACAGGGTATCATCAAACTTTAGGGAGAATAAAAATAATGTTTTGGAAGGAGGTAAATAATGTGCAAAAGACAAGAGAACAAATGGGTACATCAGTGAAGGGGTAAAAGGGTAAGTGATAACCGGAAGCGATGGAGTGAGATGGATTGAACAATTTGGAGGATTGTTAAATGTTTAATGATAGAGTAGCAGGTGTAGGGTGTTTTGGTTGGGGAGTTATGCAAAGTGAGAGAGTCAAGGAGAGTGGTTCAAAGGAGAGATGGTGAAAGTCTTGAGGAAGATGAAATGTGGCAAGGCACTGCACTTGAATTTTTGAAGAAAGGGGGTGACTATGTTTTTGACTAGGGGGTAGGGATATTCAATATATGTATGGACCATGGTCAACTGCCTAGGGATTTTAAGAATGCATGTATAGTGCCATTTTATAAAGGCAAAGGGGATAAAGTTTAGCATTCAAACTACAGAGGCTTGAGTTTGATGAGTATAGCTGGTAAATTGTATGGGAGGGAAGTGAGTGAAAGGGTGAAAGAAAGTTGAGAGCAAATGTGAATAAAAGCAAGGTCATCAGGTTCAGCAGGGTTAAGGGACAATTTAGTTGGGATGTGAGTTTGAATGAAGAAAAAATTGAAAGAAGTGAACCATTTTAGATTGCTAGGTGTACATGGCAGTAAATGGAACCATGGATGTAGAGGCGAGTTCTAGGCTGGGGAGGAGGGTGAAAGTTCTGGCTGGGAGTGATGAAGAATGAATGGAAAGAAGGAATATTAGTTCCAACAATATCATATAGTTGCAAGGCATGGGATATAGATGGTATTGTGCTGAGGTGGGTGGATGTGTTGGAAATGATTCGTTTAGAATGTTATGTGGTGTAAGGGGATTTGATCGAGTACGTCAAGAAATGATATGAGATCTTTTTTTTTTTTTGCTCTGTCGCTGTCTCCCGTGTTAGCGAGGTAGCGCAAGGAAACAGATGAAAGAATGGCCCAACCCACCCACATACACATGTATATACATACACGACCACACACGCAAATATACATACCTATACATCTCAATGTACACATATATATACACACATACAGACATATACATATATACACATGTACATAATTCATACTGTCTGCCTTTATTCATTCCCATCGCCACCTCGCCAGACATGGAATAACAGCCCCCTCCCACATCATGTGTGCGAGGTAGCGCTAAGAAAACACAACAAAGGCCACATTCGTTCACACTCAGTCTCTAGCTGTCATGTAATAATGCACCAAAACCACAGCTCCCTTTCCACGTCCAGGCCCCAAAGAGCTTTCCATGGTTTACCCCAGATGCTTCATATGCCCTGATTCAATCCATTGACAGCATGTCAACCCCGGTATACCACATCGTTCCAATTCACTCTATTCCTTGCACGCCTTTCACCCTCCTGCATGTTCAGGCCCCGATCACTCAAAATCTTTTTCACTCCATCTTTCCACCTCCATTTTGGTCTCCCACTTCTCCTTGTCCCTCCACCTCTGACACACATATCCTCTTGGTCAATCTTTCCTCACTCATTCTCTCCATGTGACCAAACCATTTCAAAACACCCTCTTCTGCTCTCTCAACCACACTCTTTTTATTTCCACACATCTCTCTTACCCTTACATTACTTACTCGATCAAACCGCCTCACACCACATATTGTCCTCAAACATCTCATTTCCAGCACATCCACCCTCCTGTGCACAACTCTATCCATAGCCCACGCCTCACAACCATACAACATTGTTGGAACCACAATTCCTTCAAACATACCCATTTTTGCTTTCCGAGATAATGTTCTCGACTTCCAAACATTCTTCAAGGCTCCCAGAATTTTCGCCCCCTCCCCACCCTATGATTCACTTCTGCTTCCATGATTCCATCTGCTGTCAGATCCACTCCCAGATCTAAAACACTTTACATCCTCCAGCTTTTCTCCATTCAAACTTACCTCCCAATTGACTTGACCCTCAACCCTACAGAACCTAATAACCTTGCTCTTATTCACATTTACTCTTAACTTTCTTCTTTCACACACTTTACCAAACTCAGTCACCAGCTTCTGCAGTTTCTCACATGAATCAGCCACCAGTGCTATATCATCAGCGAACAACAACTGACTCACTTCCCAAGCTCTCTCATCCACAACAGACTGCATACTTGCCCCTCTTTCCTAAACTCTTGCATTCACCTTCCTAACAACCCCATCCATAAACAAATTAAACAACCATGGAGACATCACACACCCCTGCCGCAAACCTACATTCACTGAGAACCAATCACTTTCCTCTCTTCTTACACGTACACATGCCTTACATCCTCGATAAAAACTTTTCACTGCTTCTAACAACTTGCCTCCCACACCATATATTCTTAATACCTTCCACAGAGCATCTCTATCAACTCTATCATATGCCTTCTCCACATCCATAAATGCTACATACAAATCCATTTGCTTTTCTAAGTATTTCTCACATACATTCTTCAAAGCAAACACCTGATCCACACATCCTCTACCACTTCTGAAACCACACTGCTCTTCCCCAATCTGATGCTCTGTACATGCCTTCACCCTCTCAATCAATACCCTCCCATATAATTTACCAGGAATACTCAACAAACTTATACCTCTGTAATTTGAGCACTCACTCTTATCCCCTTTGCCTTTGTACAGTGGCACTATGCAAGCATTCCGCCAATCCTCAGGCACCTCACCATGAATCATACGTATATTAAATAACCTTACCAACTAGTCAACAATACAGTCACCCCCTTTTTTAATAAATTCTACAGCAATACCATCCAAACCTGCTGCCTTGCCGGTTTTCATCTTCCGCAAAGCTTTTACCACCTCTTCTCTGTTTACCAAGTCATTTTCCCTAACCCTCTCACTCTGCACACCACCTCAACCAAAACACCCTATATCTGCCACTCTATCATCAAACACATTCAACAAACCTTCAAGATACTCACTCCATCTCTCTCTCACATCACCACTACTTATCACCTCCCCATTAAGCCCCTTCACAGAAGTTCCCATTTGCTCCCTTGTCTTACGCACTTTATTTACCTCCTTCCAAAACATCTTTTTATTCTCCCTAAAATTTAATGATACTCTCTCACCCCCACTCTCATTTGCCCTCTTTTTCACCTCTTGCACCTTTCTCTTGACCTCCTGCCTCTTTCTTTTATACATCTCCCACTCATTTGCATTTTTCCCTGCAAAAATCATCCAAATGCCTCTCTCTTCTCTTTCACTAATAATCTTACTTCTTCATCCCACCACTCACTACCCTTTCTAATCAACCCACCTCCCACGCTTCTCATGCCACAAGCATCTTTTGTGCAAGCCATCACTGATTCCCTAAATACATCCCATTCCTCCCCCACTCCCCTTACCTCCTTTGTTCTCACCTTTTTCCATTCTGTACTCAGTCTCTCCTGGTACTTCCTCACACAAGTCTCCTTCCCAAGCTCACTTACTCTCACCACTCTCTTCACCCCAACAGTCACTCTTCTTTTCTGAAAATCCCTACAAATCTTCACCTTCGCCTCCACAAGATAATGATCAGACATCCCTCCAGTTGCACCTCTCAGCACATCAACATCCAAAAGTCTCTCTTTCGAGCGCCTATCAATTAACACGTAATCCAATAACACTCTCTGGCCATCTCTCCTACTAACATACATATACTTATGTATATCTCGCTTTTTAAACCAGGTACTCACAATCACCAGTCCTTTTTCAGCACATAAATCTACAAGCTCTTCACCATTTCCATTTACAATACTGAACACACCATGTATACCAATTATTCCCTCAACTGCCACATTACTCACCTTTGCATTCAAATCAACCATCACCATAAACTGGTCTTGTGCATCAAAACCACTAACACACTCATTCAGCTGCTTCCAAAACACTTGCCTCTCATGCTCTTTCTTCTCATGCCCAGGTGCATATGCACCAATAATCACCCATCTCTCTCCATCAACTTTAAGTTTTACCCATATCAATCTAGAATTTACTTTCTTACACTCTATCACATATTCCCACAACTCCTGTTTCAGGAGTAGTGCTACTCCTTCCCTTGCTCTTGTCCTCTCACTAACCCCTGACTTTACTCACAAGACATTCCCAAACCACTCTTCCCCTTTACCCTTGAGCTTCGTTTCACTCAGAGCCAAAACATCCAGTTTCCTTTTCTCAAACATACTACCTATCTCTCCTTTTTTCTCATCTTGGTTACAACCACACACATTTAGACACCCCAATCTGAGCCTTCAAGGAGGATGAGCACTCCCTGCGTGACTCCTTCTTCTGTTTCCCATTTTAGAAAGTTAAAATACAAGGAGGGGAGATGCGTGGTAATAAATAAAAAAAAAAAAAAAAAAAAAGCATGGTTGCGAGAGCAGAAGAAGGTATGTTGAAATAGTTTGGACATATGGTGAGAATGAGTGAGGAAAGGTAAGTTTGAATGGAGACAAACTGGAGGAAGTGAAACAGTTTAGATATCTAGAAGTGGATTTGGTAATGGATGGAACCATGGAAGCAGAAGTGAGTCACAGGATGGGGGAGGGGGTGAAGGTTCTGGGAGCATTGAAGAATGTGTGGGTATATTTGAAGGAATAGTGGTTCCAACAATGTTATATGGTTGCGAGCCATGGGATATAGGTAGGGTTGTGTGGAGGAGGGTGGGTACGTTGGAAATAAGATGTGTGAGGACAATATACGGTGTGAGGTGGACTTATCGGGTAGGTAATGAAAATGTAAAAGAGATGTGTGGTAAGAAAGAGAGTGTGGTTGAGAGAGCAGAAGAAGGTGTATTGAAATAGTTTGGTCACATGGAGAGAATGAGTGAGGAAAGATTGACAAAGAGGATATATGTTACAGAGGTGGAGGGAATGAGGAGAAGCAGGAGAGATATTGGAGATGGAAGGATGGACTGAAAAGGATTTTGCCCGATTGGGGCCTGAACATACAGGAGGGTGAATGGCGTGCAAGGAATAGATTGAATTGGAATGATGTGGTATACCCGGGTCAAGGTGCTGTCAATGTATTGAAACAGGGCATGTGAAGCGTCTGGGGTAAACCATGGAAAGTTTTGTGGGGCCTGGATGTGGAAAGGAAGCTGTGGTTTCAGTGCATTACACATGACAGCTAGAGATTTAGTGTGAACGAATATGACATTTTTTGTATTGTCCTTGCGCTACCTCGTATGTGCACGGCGGAGGAGGGGATGCTATTTCATGTGTGGCCGGGTGGTGATGGGAATGGATGAAGGCACCAAGCATGAATATGTACAAGTGTATACATGTATATGTCTGGGTATGTATATGTTGAAATGTATAGGTATGTATATATATATGTGTGTGTGTGTGTGTGGGCGTTTTTGCATATACATGTCTATGTGGGTGGGTTGGGCCATTCTTTCGCCTGTTTCCTTGTGATACCTCGCTGACATGGGAGATAGTGATTAAGTACAATATTCATTTATCTATTTTACTTTGTCGCTGTCTCCCGCATTAGCGAGGTAGCGCAGGGAAACAGACGAAAGAATGGCCCAACCCACCCACATACACATGTATATACATACACGTCCACACAAGCAAATATACATACCTATACATCTCAATGTATACATATATATACCCACACAGACATATACATATATACACGTGCATAATTCATACTTGCTGCCTATATTCATTCCCATCGCCACCCCGCCACACATGAAATAACAACCCCCTCCCCCAAAATGTGCGCGAGGTAGCGCTAGGAAAAGACAACAAAGGCCACATTCATTCACACTCAGTCTCTAGTTGTCCTGTAATAATGCACCGAAGCCATAGCTCCCTTTCCACATCCAGGCCCCACAGAACTTTCCATGGTTTACCGCAGAGGCTTCACATGCCCTGGTTCAATCCATTGACATCAAGTTGACCCCGGTATACCACATCGTTCCAATTTACTCTATTCCTTGCACGCCTTTCACCCTCCTGCATGTTCACGCCCAGATCACAAAATCTTTTTCACTCCATCTTTCCACCTCCAATTTGGTCTCCCACTTCTCCTTGTTCCCTCCACCTCTGACACATATATCCTCTTGGTCAATCTCTCCTCACTCATTCTCTCCATGTGACCAAACTATTTCAATACACCCTCTTCTGCTCTCTCAACCAAGCTCTTTTTATTAACATACATCTCTCTTACCCTTTCATTACTTACTCGATCAAATCACCTCACACCACACATTGTCCTCAAACATCTCATATCCAACACATCCACCCTCCTCCGCACAACCCTATCTATAGCCCATGCCTTGCACCCATATAACATTGTTGGAACCACTATTCCTTCAAGCATACCCATTTTTGCTCTCCGAGATAACGATCTCACCTTCCAGACATTCTTCAACACTCCCAGAACCTTCGCCCCCTAACCTACCCTGTGACTCACTTCCATGGTTCTATCCGCTGCTAAGTACACTCCCAGATGTCTAAAACACTTTACATCCTCCAGCTTTTTTCTATTCAAACTTACCTCCACATTAACTTGTCCCTCAACCCTACTGTATCTAATTGCCTTGCTATTATTCACATTTACTCTCAACTTTCTTCTTTCACACACTTTACCAAACTCAGTTCACCAGCTTCTGCAGTTTCTCACCTGAATCAGCCACCAGCGCTATATCATCAGCGAATAACAACTGACTCACTTCCCAAACTATCTCATCCACAACAGACTGCATACTTGCCCCTCTCTCCAAAACTCTTTCATTCACCTCCCTAACAACCCCATCCATAAACAAATTAAACCACCATGGGGACATTACACACCCCTGCCGCGAACAGACATCCACTGGGAATCAATCACTTTCCTCTCTTCCTACTCATACACATGCCTTAAATCCTTGGTAAAAATTTTCCCCTGCTTCTAGCACCTTCCCTCCCTCACCATATACTCTTAAACCTTCCACAAAGCATCTCTATCAACCCTATCATTTGCCTTCTCCATATCAATAAAAGCTACATACAAATCCATCTGCTTTTCTGAGAATTTCTCACATACATTCTTCAAAGCAAACACCTGGTCCACACATCCTCTACCACTTCTGAAACCCCACTCCTCTTCCCCAATCTGATGGTCTGTACATGCCTTCACCCTCTCAATCAATACCTTCCCATATAATTAGCCAGTAATACTCAACAAACTTATGCCTCTGTAGTTTGAACACATACTTTTATCACCTTTGCCTTTGTACAATGGCACTATGCATAAATTCTGCCAATCCTCGGGCACTTCACCATGATCCATACATACAGTGAAAATCCTTACCAACCAAACACCAACACAGTCATCCCCTTTTTTCATAAATTCCAGTGCAATATCATTTGAACCCACTGCTTTTCTGGATTTCATTTTCTGAATAGCTTTCACTACCTCTTCTCTGTTTACCAAACCATTCTTCCTGACCCCTCTCACTTCACACACCACCCCAACCAAAACACTCTATATCTGCCTCTCTATCATCAAACACATTTAACCTTCAAAATACTCACTCCATCCCCTTCTCACTTCATCACTACCTGTTATTACCTCCTCACTTGCCCCCTTCACCGATGTTCCAATTTGTCCTTGTCTTACGTATGTTATTTATCTTCTTCCAAAACATCTTTTTATTCTCCCTACAATTTAATGATACTCTCTCACCCCAACTCTCACTTGCCCTTTTTTTTTTTTACCTCTTGCACCTTTCTCTTGACTTTCTCCTGCTTTCTTTTATACATTTCCCAGTCATTTGCAATATTTCCTTGTATGTGTCGTCAAATGCCTCTCTTTTCTCTTTCACTGACCTCCTTTCTTCATCATCCCACTACTAACTAACCATTCTAATCTGCCCACCTCCCACCTTTCTCATGCCATATGCATCTTTTGCACAAGTCATCACTGCTTCCCTTTATACATCCTATTCCTCATCCACTCCCCTCACATCCTTTGCTCTCATCTTTTGCCATTCTACACTCAATCTCTCCTGGTACTTTCTCACACAAGAGAATGAGTGTGAGTGGAGTTGCCTTTTTTTCATCTGTTTCCCGGCACTACCTCGATGATGCACAGGATGGCAGTACTTTTTCCTGTGTGGTGGACTGGTGCAGGAATGGATGAAAGAGAGCAAGTAATGTTGCCTGCCTCCTAATGTATGAATATTAGATAAGAGCTAATAATGGTGCTGACTGCAGATGGGCAAGTGAGGGTAGGAATAGGTAAACAGAGGTCATGTGAGCAGATGACAGTGATGCCACACAGCCAGAATTAAAAAAACAATTATGAAGCAAAACAGCCCAACATTATGTAATGTTGTCTGGCTTCTAAATACAAATGTTAGGTAACATTGGCCACTTTAATGGCTTAATACTTGTGCAAACTGTTGACTGGTAAAATCTCCTCATTGATTGCAGTAGTATCAATATTCTCTTGTGGTGCAATATGGTCCACTTTGAAATGGTTTGGGCACATGGAGAGAATGAGTGAGGAAAGATTGACCAAGAGGATATATGTGTCGGAGGTGGAGGGAACGAGGAGAAGTGGGAGACCAAATTGGAGGTGGAACGATGGAGTGAAAAAGATTTTGTGTGATCGGGGCCTGAACATGCAGGAGGGTGAAAGGAGGGCAAGGAATAGAGTGAATTGGATCCATGTGGTATACCGGGGTTGACGTGCTGTCAGTGGATTGAATCAGGGCATGTGAAGCGTCTGGGGTAAACCATGGAAAGTTGTGTGGGGCCTGGATGTGGAAAGGGAGCTGTGGTTTCGGGCATTATTGCGTGGCAGCTAGAGACTGAGTGTGAACGAATGTGGCCTTTGTTGTCTTTTCCTAGTGCTACCTCGCACACATGAGGGGGGAGGGGGAAGGTATTCCATGTGTGGCGAGGTGGCGATGGGAGTGAATGGAGGCGGACAGTGTGAATTGTGTGCATGGGTATATATGTATGTGTCTGTGTGTGTATATATATGTGTACATTGAGATTTATAGGTATGTATATTTGCATGTGTGGACGTGTGTGTGTATACATTGTGTATGGGGGTGGGTTGGACCATTTCTTTCATCTGTTTCCTTGCGCTACCTCGCAAACGCGGGAGACAGTGACAAAGCAAAATAAAAATAAATAAATATCATTTATTTATATTATACTTTGTCGCTGTCTCCCGCTTTAGCGAGGTAACGCAAGGAAATAGATAAAAGAATGGCCCAACCCTCCCACATACTCATGTATATATATATATATATACGCGGGAGACAGTGACAAAGTATAATAAATAAATATATAAAATATTTTTTTTTTTTTTTTATACTTTGTCGCTGTCTCCCGCGTTTGCGAGGTAGCGCAAGGAAACAGACGAAAGAAATGGCCCAACCCCCCCCCATACACATGTATATACATACGTCCACACACGCAAATATACATACCTACACAGCTTTCCATGGTTTACCCCAGACGCTTCACATGCCTTGATTCAATCCACTGACAGCACGTCAACCCCGGTATACCACATCGCTCCAATTCACTCTATTCCTTGCCCTCCTTTCACCCTCCTGCATGCTCAGGCCCCGATCACACAAAATCTTTTTCACTCCATCTTTCCACCTCCAATTTGGTCTCCCTCTTCTCCTTGCTCCCTCCACCTCCGACACATATATCCTCTTGGTCAATCTTTCCTCACTCATCCTCTCAATGTGCCCAAACCACTTCAAAACACCCTCTTCTGCTCTCTCAACCACGCTCTTTTTATTTCCACACATCTCTCTTACCCTTACGTTTTTCACTCGATCAAACCACCTCACACCACACATTGTCCTCAAACATCTCATTTCCAGGACATCCATCCTCCTGCGCACAACTCTATCCATAGCCCACGCCTCGCAACCATACAGCATTGTTGGAACCACTGTTCCTTCAAACATACCCATTTTTGCTTTCCGAGATAATGTTCTCGACTTCCACACATTCTTCAAGGCCCCCAGAATTTTCGCCCCCTCCCCCACCCTATGATCCACTTCCGCTTCCATGGTTCCATCCGCTGCCAGATCCACTCCCAGATATCTAAAACACTTCACTTCCTCAAGTTTTTCTCCATTCAAACTCACCTCCCAATTGACTTGACCCTCAACCCTACTGTACCTAATAACCTTGCTCTTATTCACATTTACTCTTAACTTTCTTCTTCCACACACTTTTCCAAACTCAGTCACCAGCTTCTGCAGTTTCTCACATGAATCAGCCACCAGCGCTGTATCATCAGCGAACAACAACTGACTCACTTCCCAAGCTCTCTCATCCCCAACAGACTTTATACTTGCCCCTCAATATATATATATATATATATATATATATATATATATATATATATATATATATATATATATATATGTATATATATATATATATATATATATATATATATATATATATATATATATATATATTTTTTTTTTTTTTTTTTTGCGCTGTCTCCCGCGTTTGCGAGGTAGCGCAAGGAAACAGACGAAAGAAATGGCCCAACCCACCCCCATACACATGTATATACATACGTCCACACACGCAAATATACATACCTACACAGCTTTCCATGGTTTACCCCAGACGCTTCACATGCCCTGATTCAATCCACTGACAGCATGTCAACCCCGGTATACCACATCGATCCAATTCACTCTATTCCTTGCCCTCCTTTCACCCTCCTGCATGCTCAGGCCCCGATCACACAAAATCTTTTTCACTCCATCTTTCCACCTCCAATTTGGTCTCCCTCTTCTCCTCCTTCCCTCCACCTCCGACACATATATTCTCTTGGTCAATCTTTCCTCACTCATTCTCTCCATGTGCCCGAACCATTTCAAAACACCCTCTTCTGCTCTCTCAACCATGCTCTTTTTATTTCCACACATCTCTCTTACCCTTACGTTACTCACTCGATCAAACCACCTCACACCACACATTGTCCTCAAACATCTCATTTCCAGCACATCCATCCTCCTGCGCACAACTCTATCCATAGCCCACGCCTCGCAACCATACAACATTGTTGGAACCACTATTCCTTCAAACATACCCATTTTTGCTTTCCAAGATAATGTTCTCGACTTCCACACATTCTTCAAGGCTCCCAGAATTTTTGCCCCCTCCCCCACCCTATGATTCACTTCCGCTTCCATGGTTCCATCCGCTGCCAGATCCATTCCCAGATATCTAAAACACATTACTTCCTACAGTTTTTCTCCATGCAAACTTACCTCCCAATTGACTTGACCCTCAACCCTACTGTACCTAATTACCTTGCTCTTATTCACATTTACTCTTAACTTTCTTCTTTCTCACACTTTACCAAACTCAGTCACCAGCTTCTGCAGTTTCTCACATGAATCAGCCACCAGCGCTGTATCATCAGCAAACAACAACTGACTCACTTCCCAAGCTCTCTCATCCCCAACAGACTTCATACTTGCACCTCTTTCCAAAACTCTTGCATTCACCTCCCTAACAACCCCATCCATAAACAAATTAAACAACCATGGAGACATCACACACCCCTGCTGCAAACCTACATTCATTGAGAACCAATCACTTTCCTCTCTTCCTACACGTACACATGCCTTACATCCTCGATAAAAACTTTTCACTGCTTCTAACAACTTGCCTCCCACACCATATATTCTTAATACTTTCCACAGAGCATCTCTATCAACTCTATCATATGCCTTCTCCAGATCCATAAATGCTACATACAAATCCATTTGCTTTTCTAAGTATTTCTCACATACATTCTTCAAAGCAAACACCTGATCCACACATCCTCTACCACTTCTGAAACCACACTGCTCTTCCCCAATCTGATGCTCTGTACATGCCTTCACCCTCTCAATCAATACCCTCCCATATAATTTACCAGGAATACTCAACAAACTTATACCTCTGTAATTTGAGCACTCACTTTTATCCCCTTTGCCTTTGTACAATGGCACTATGCACGCATTCCGCCAATCCTCAGGCACCTAACCATGAGTCATACATACATTAAATAACCTTACCAACCAGTCAACAATACAGTCACCCCCTTTTTTAATAAATTCCACTGCAATACCATCCAAACCTGCTGCCTTGCCGGCTTTCGTCTTCCGCAAAGGTTTTACTACCTCTTCTCTGTTTACCAAATCATTTTCCCTAACCCTCTCACTTTGCACACCACCTCGACCAAAACACCCTATATCTGCCACTCTATCATCAAACACATTCAACAAACCTTCAAAATACTCACTCCATCTCCTTCTCACATCACCACTACTTGTTATCACCTCCCCATTTGCGCCCTTCACTGAAGTTCCCATTTGCTCCCTTGTCTTACGCACTTTATTTACCTCCTTCCAGAACATTTTTATTCTTCCTAAAATTTAATGATACTCTCTCACCCCAACTCTCATTT